>NC_092230.1:14889894-15076478 GCF_036320965.1 Panulirus ornatus | reverse complement strand
GCAAACGCGGGAGACAGCGACAAAGTATAAAAAAAAAAAAAAAAAAAAAAAAACATTTATTTTATTTTGCTTTTGTTGTTGTCTCCCGCGTTAGTGAGGTAGCGCAAGGGAACAGACGAAAGAATGGCCCAACCCACCCACATACAAATGTATATACATACACGTCCACATACGCAAGTATACATACCTATACATCTCAACGTATACATATATATACACACAGACGAAAATACATATATACACATGTACATAGTTCATACTGTCTGCCTTTATTCATTCCCATCGCCACCCCACCACACATGAAATAACAATCCCCTCCCCCCTCATGTACGTGAGGTAGCGCTAGGAAAAGACAACAAAGGCCACATTCATTCACACTCAGTCTCTAGCTGTCATGTAATAATTCACTGAAACTACAGCTCCCTTTCTACATCCAGGCCCCACAGAACTTTCCATGGTTTACCCCAGGCGCTTCACATGCCCTGGTTCAATCCACTGACAGCACATCAACCCCGGTATACCACATCGTTCTAATTCACTCTATTCCTTGCACACCTTTCACCCTCCTGCATGTTCAGGCCCTGATCACTCAAAATCTTTTTCACTCCATCTTTCCACCTCCAATTTGGTCTCCCACCTCTCCTTGTTCCCTCCACCTCTGACATATATATCCTCTTGGTCAATCTTTCCTCACTCATTCTCTCCATGTGCCCAAACCATTTCAAAACACCCTCTTCTGCTCTCTCAACCACATTCTTTTTACTACCACACATCTCTCTTACCCTTTCATAACTTACTCGATCAAACCACCTCACACCACATATTGTCCTCAAACATCTCATTTCCAGCACATTTACCCTGCTCAGCACAATCCAATTTATGATCCATGCCTCGCAACCATATAACATTGTTAGAACCACTACTACTTCAAACATACCCACTTTTGCTTTCCAAGATAATGTTCTCGCCTTCCACACATTTTTCAACACTCCCAGAACCTTCACCCCCTTCCCCACCCTTTGACTCACTTCCGATTCCATGGTTCCATCCGATGCCAAATCCACACCCAGATATCTAAAACACTTGAAATCCTCCTTTTTTTCTCCATTCAAACTTACCTTGACTTGACTTGTTGCTCAACCCTACTGTACCTAATAACCTTGCTCTTATTCACATTTACTCTCAACTTTCTTCTTTCACTTACTTTACTGAACTCAGTCACCAGCTTCTGCAGTTTTTCACATGAATCAGCCACCAGCGCAGTATCATCAGCGAACAACAACTGACTCACTTCCCAAGCCCACTCATCCACAATAGACTGCATAGTTGCCTGTATCTCCAAAAGACTTGCATTCACCTCCCTAACAACACCATCCATAAACAAATTAAACAACCATGGAGACATCACGCACCCCTCCCGCAAACCGACATTAATTGAGAACCAATCACTTTTTTCTCTTCCTACTCATACATATGCTTTACATCCTCAATGCACTGCTTCTTGCAACTTGCCTCCCACACCATATACTCTTTCAACTCTATCATAAGCCTTCTACAGATCCATAAATGCTACAAATAAATCCATGTTTTTCTAAATATTTCTCACACACATTCTTCAAAGCAAACACCTGATCCATACATCCTCTACCACTTCTGAAACCATACTCCTCTTTGCCAATCTGATGTTCTGTACATGCATTCCCCTTCTCAATCAATACCCTCTCACAAAATTTCCCAGCAATACTCAACAAACTTATACCTCTGTAATTTGAACACTCACCTTTATCCCCTTTGCCTTTGGAAAATGGCACTATGCATGCAGTCCGCCAATCCTCAGGCACTTCACCATGACACATACATACACTGAATATCCTCAACAAGCAATTAAAAACACAATCACCTCTTTTTTAATAAACTCCACTGCAATACCATCCAAACCCACAGCCTTGCCGGCTTCCAACTTCAGCAAAGCTTTCACCACCTATTCTGTTTACCAAATCATTCTCCCTGACCCTCTCACTTTGCACACCACCTCGACCAATACAGCCTATATCTGTCACTGTAAGTCGTAGAAGGCGACAAAAAGGGGAGGGAGTGAGGCTGGATATCCTCCCCTCTCGTTTTTTTAATTTTCCAAAAGAAGGGACAGAGAAGGGGCCAGGTGAGGATAATCCCTCCAAGGCTGAGTCCTCTGTTCTTAACGCTACCTCACCAACGCGGGAAATGGCGAATAGTATGAAAGAAAGAAAATATGTATGTGTATATATATTATATTTTATCTATTTTATTTTGCTTTGTTGTTGTCTCCCGCGTTAGTGAGGTAGCGCAAGGAAACAGACGAAAGAATGGCCCAACCCACCCACATACAAATGTATATACATACACGTCCACACACGCAAGTATACATACCTATACATCTCAACGTACACATATATATACACACACAGACGAAAATACATATATACACATGTACATAGTTCATACTGTCTGCCTTTATTCATTCCCATCGCCACCCCACCACACATGAAATAACAATCCCCTCCCCCCCTCATGTATGTGAGGTAGCGCTAGGAAAAGACAACAAAGGCCACAATCGGTCACACTCAGTCTCTAGCTGTCATGTAATAATGCACTGAAACCACAGCTCCCTTTCTACATCCAGGCCCCACAGAACTTTCCATGGTTTACCCCAAACACTTCACATGCCCTGGTTCAATCCACTGACAGCACGTTGACCCCGATATACCACATCGTTCCAATTCACTCTATTCCTTGCACACCTTTCACCCTCCTGCATGTTCAGGCCCTGATCACTCAAAATCTTTTTCACTCCATCTTTCCACCTCCAATTTGGTCTCCCACCTCTCCTTGTTCCCTCCACCTCTGACACATATATCCTCTTGGTCAATCTTTCCTCACTCAGTCTCTCCATGTGCCCAAACCATTTCAAAACACCCTCTTCTGCTTTCTCAACCACACATCTCTCTTACCCTATTATTACTTACTCGATCAAACCACCTCACACCACATATTGTCCTCAAAAATCTCATTTCCAGCACATCCACCCTTCTCCACACAACTCTATCCATAGCCCATGCCTCGCAACCATATAACACTGTTGGAACCACTACTCCTTCAAACATAAACATTTTTGCTTTCCAAGATAATGTTCTCGACTTCCGCACATTCTTCAATGCTCCCAGAACTTTCATCCCCTCCCCCACCCTATGATTCACTTCTGCTTCCATGGTTCCATCACCTGCTAAATCCACTCCCAGATATCTAAAACACTTCACTTACTTCAAACTTACCTCCCAGTTGACTTGTCCCTTAACCCTACTGTACCTAATAACCTTGCTCTTATTCACATTTACTCTCAGCTTTCTTCTTTCACACACTTTGCCAAACTCAGTCACCAGCTTCTGTAGTTTCTCACATGAATCAGCCACCAGCACTGTATCATCAGCGAACAACAACTGACTCACTTCCCAAGCTCTTTCATCCACAACAGACTGCATACTTGCCCCTCTTTCCAAAACTCTGGCATTCACCTCCCTAACAACCCCATCCACAAACAAATTAAACAACCATGGAGACATAACACACCCCTGCCGCAAACCTACATTCACTGAGAACCAATCACTTTCCTCTCTTCCTACACATACAACTGCCTTACATACTCGATAAAAACTTTTCACTGCTTCTAACAACTTGCCTCCCACACCATATATCCTTAATACCTTCCACAGAGCATCTCTATCAACTCTACCATATGCCTTCTCCAGATCCATAAATGCTACATACAAATCCATTTGCTTTTCTAAGTATTTCTCACAAACATTCTTCAAAGCAAACCCCTAATCCACATATCCTCTACCACTTCTGAAACCACACTGCTCTTCCCCAATCTGATGCTCTGTACGTGCCTTCACCCTCTCAATCAATACCCTCCCATATAATTTACCAGGAATACTCAACAAACTTATACATCTGTAATTTGAGCACTCACTTTTATCCCCTTTGCCTTTGTACGATGGCACTATGCCAGCATTTCGCCAATCCTCAGGCACCTCACCATGAGTCATACATAAATAACCTTACCAAACAGTCAACAATACAGTCACCCACTTTTTTAATAAACTCCACTGCAATACCATACAAAACCGCTGCCTTGCCGGCTTTCATCTTCTGCAAAGCTTTTAATACCTCCTCTCTGTTTACCAAATCATTTTCCCTAACCCTCTCACTTTGCACACCACCTCGACCAAAACACCCTATATCTGCCACTCTATCATCAAACACATTCAACAAACCTTCAAAATACTCACTCCATCTCCTTCTCACATCACCCCTACTTGCTATCATCTCCCCATTAGCCCCCTTCACTGAAGTTCCCATTTGTTCTCTTGTCTTACGCACTTTATTTACCTCCTTCCAAAACATCTTTCTATTCTCCCTAGAATTTAATGATACTCTCTCACCCCAACTCTCATTTGCCCGCTTTTTCACCTTTTGCACCTTTCTCTTGACGTCCTGCCTCTTTCTTTTATATATCTCCCACTCATTTGCATTATTTCCCTGCAAAAATCATCCAAATGCCTCTCTCTTCTCTCTCACTAAAATCTTGCTTCTTCATCCCACCACTCACTACCCTTTCTAATATGCCCACCTCCCAAACTTCTGATACCACAAGCATCTTTTGCGGAAGCCATCACTGCTTCTGTAAATACATCCCATTCCTCCCCCACTGCCCTTATGTCCTTTGTTCTCACCTTTTTCAATTCTGTACTCAGTCTCTCCTGGTACTTCCTCACATAAGTCTCCTTTCCAAGCTCACTTACTCTCATCACTCTTTCACCACAACATTCTCTCTTCTTTTCTGAAAACCTCTACATATCTTCACCTTCGCCTCCACAAGATAATGATCAGACATCCCTCCAGTTGCACCTCTCAGCACATTAACATCTATTTCCTTTTTTAGAAAGTTAAAATACAAGTTTATATATCTTTTATATTTTTTTTTTATTTTCTTTGTCACTGTCTACTGTGTTAGCGAGGTAGCACAAGGAAACAGACGAAAGAATGGCCCAACTCACCCCAATACACATGTATATGCATACACGCCCACACACACAAGTATACATACCTATACATCTCAATGTATACATATATATACACACACAGAAATATACATATATACACATGTGCATAATTCAAACTGTCTGCCTTTATTCACTGCCATCGCCACCCCGCCACACATGAAATAACAACCCCCTCCCCCTCATGTGCGCGAGGTAGCGCTAGGAAGAAAACAAAGGCCCCATTCGTTCACACTCAATCTCACGCTGTCATGTAATAATGCACCGAAACCACAGCTCCCTTTCCACATCCAGGCCCCACAGAACATTCCATGGTTTACCCAAGATGCTTCACATGCCCTGGTTCAATCCATTGACAGCACATCCACCCCGGTATACCACATCGTTCCAATTCACTCTATTCCTTGCATGCCTTTCACCCTCCTGCATGTTCAGGCTCCGATCACTCAAAATCTTTTTCACTCCATCTTTCCACCTCCAATTTGGTCTACCACTTCTCCTCGTTCCCTCCACCTCTGACACATGTATCCTCTTGGTCAATCTTTCCTCACTCATTCTCTCCATGTGACCAAACCATTTCAAAACACCCTCTTCTGCTCTCTCAACCACACTCTTTTTATTACCACACATCTTTCTTACCCTATTATTACTTACTCGATCAAACCACCTCACACAACATACTGACCACAAATATCTCATTTCCAGCACATCCACCCTCCTCCGCACAACTCTATCCATAGCCCATGCCTCGCAACCATACAACATTGTTGGAACCACTATTCCTTCAAACATAAACATTTTTGCTTTACGAGATAATGTTCTTGGCTTCCACACATTCTTTAACGCTCCCAGAATTTTCGCCCCCTTCCCCACCCTATGATTCACTTCCGCTTCCATGGTTCCATCTGCTGCCAAATCCACTCCCAGATATGTAAAACACTTCAATTCCTCCAGTTTTTCTCTATTCAAACTTATCTCCCAATTGACTTGGCCCTCAACCCTACTGTGCCTAATAGCCTTGCTCTTATTCACATTCAATCTCAACTTTCTTCTTTCACACACTTTACCAAACTCAGTCACCAGCTTCTGCAGTTTCTCACATGAATCAGCCACCAGTGCTGTATCATCAGCAGATAACAACTGACTCACTTACCAAGTTCTCTCATCCACAACAGACTGCATACTTGCTCCTCTTTCCAAAACCCTTGCATTTACCTCCCTAACAACCCCATCCATAAACATATTAAACAACCATGGAGACATCACACACCCCTGCCACAAACCTACAATCACTGAGAACCAATCACTTTCCTCTCTTCCTACAAGTACATATGCCTTACATCCTCGATAAAAACTTTTCACTGCTTCTTCCCCAATCTGATGCTCTGTAAATGCCTTCACCCTCTCAATCAATACCCTCCCATATAATTTACCAGGAATACTCAACAAACTTATACCTCTGTAATTTGAGCACTTACCTTTGTCCCCTTTGCCTTTGTACAATGGCACTATGCAAGAATCCACCTATCCTCAGGGACCTCACCATGAATCATACATACATTAAATAACCTTACCAACCAGTCAACAATACAGTCACCCCCTTTTTTAATAAATTCCACTGCAATGCCATCCAAACCCGCTGCATTGCCGGCTTTCATCTTCCGCAAAACTTTTACTACCTCTTCTCTGTTTCCCAAATCCTCCCTAACCCTCTCACTTTGCACACCACCTTGACGAAAAAACCCTATATCTGCCACTCTATCATCAAACACATTCAACAAACCTTCGAAATACTCACTCCATCTCCTTCTCACATCACCACTATTTGTTATCATCTCCCCATTAGCCCCCTTCACTGAAGTTCCCATTTGTTCCCTTGTCTTAAGAACTTTATTTATAAACCTCCTTCCAGAACATCTTTTTATTCTCCCTGAAATTTAATGATACTCTCTAACCCCAATCTCATTTGCCCTCTTTTTCACCTCTTGCACCTTTCTCTTGACCTCCTGCCTCTTTCTTTTATACATCTCCCACTCATTTGCATTATTTCCCTGCAAAAATCGTCCAAATGCCTCTCTCTTCTCTTTCACTAATAATCTTACTTCTTCATCCCACCACTCACTACCCTTTCTAATCTGCCCACCTCCCACGCTTCTCATGCCACAAGCATCTTTTGCGCAAGCCATCATTGCTTCCTTAAATACACTGCATTCCTCCCCCACTCCCCTTATGTCCTATGTTCTCACATTTTTTCATTCTGTACTCAGTCTCACCTGGTACTTCCTCACACAAGTCTCCTTCCCAAGCTCACTTACTCTCACCACTCTCTTCACCCCAACATTCTCTCTTCTTTTCTGAAAACCCATACAAATCTTCACCTTCGCCTCCTCAAGATAATGATCAGACATCCCTCCAGTTGCACCTTTCAGCACATTAACATCCAAAAGTCTCTTTCGCGCGCTTATCAATTAACACGTAATCCAATAATGCTCTCTGGCCATCTCTCCTACTTACATTTTTTTTCTTTTTTCTTTTTTTTATACTTTGTTGCTGTCTCCCGCGTTTGCGAGGTAGCGCAAGGAAACAGACGAAAGAAATGGCCCAACCCCCCCCATACACATGTATATACATACGTCCACACACGCAAATATACATACCTACACAGCTTTCCATGGTTTACCCCAGACGCTTCACATGCCTCGATTCAATCCACTGACAGCACGTCAGCCCCGGTATACCACATCGCTCCAATTCACTCTATTCCTTGCCCTCCTTTCACCCTCCTCCATGTTCAAACCCCGATCACACAAAATCTTTTTCACTCCATCTTTCCACCTCCAATTTGGTCTCCCTCTTCTCCTTGTTCCCTCCACCTCCGACACATATATCCTCTTGGTCAATCTTTCCTCACTCATCCTCTCCATGTGCCCAAACCACTTCAAAACACCCTCTTCTGCTCTCTCAACCACGCTCTTTTTATTTCCACACATCTCTCTTACCCTTACGTTACTCACTCGATCAAACCACCTCACACCACACATTGTCCTCAAACATCTCATTTCCAGCACATCCATCCTCCTGCGCACAACTCTATCCATAGCCCACGCCTTGCAACCATACAACATTGTTGGAACCACTATTCCTTCAAACATACCCATTTTTGCTTTCCGAGATAATGTTCTCGACTTCCACACATTCTTCAAGGCCCCCAGAATTTTCGCCCCCTCCCCCACCCTATGATCCACTTCCGCTTCCATGGTTCCATCCGCTGCCAGATCCACTCCCAGATATCTAAAACACTTCACTTCCTCCAGTTTTTCTCCATTCAAACTCACCTCCCAATTGACTTGACCCTCAACCCTACTGTACCTAATAACCTTGCTCTTATTCACATTTACTCTTAACTTTCTTCTTCCACACACTTTACCAAACTCAGTCACCAGCTTCTGCAGTTTCACACATGAATCAGCCACCAGCGCTGTGTCATCAGCAAACAACAACTGACTCACTTCCCAAGCTCTCTCATCCCCAACAGACTTCATACTTGCCCCTCTTTCCAAAACTCTTGCATTTACCTCCCTAACAACCCCATCCATAAACAAATTAAACAACCATGGAGACATCACACACCCCTGCCGCAAACCTACATTCACTGAGAACCAATCACTTTCCTCTCTTCCTACACGTACACATGCCTTACATCCTCGATAAAAACTTTTCACTGCTTCTAACAACTTTCCTCCCACACCATATATTCTTAATACCTTCCACAGAGCATCTCTATCAACTCTATCATATGCCTTCTCCAGATCCATAAATGCTACATACAAATCCATTTGCTTTTCTAAGTATTTCTCACATACATTCTTCAAAGCAAACACCTGATCCACACATCCTCTACCACTTCTGAAACCACACTGCTCTTCCCCAATCTGATGCTCTGTACATGCCTTCACCCTCTCAATCAATACCCTCCCATATAATTTACCAGGAATACTCAACAAACTTATACCTCTGTAATTTGAGCACTCACTCTTATCCCCTTTGCCTTTGTACAATGGCACTATGCACGCATTCCGCCAATCCTCAGGCACCTCACCATGAGTCATACATACATTAAATAACCTTACCAACCAGTCAGCAATACAGTCACCCCCTTTTTTAATAGATTCCACTGCAATACCATCCAAACCTGCTGCCTTGCCGGCTTTCATCTTCCGCAAAGCTTTTACTACCTCTTCTCTGTTTACCAAATCATTTTCCCTAACCCTCTCACTTTGCACACCACCTCGACCAAAACACCCTATATCTGCCACTCTATCATCAAACACATTCAACAAACCTTCAAAATACTCACTCCATCTCCTTCTCACATCACCACTACTTGTTATCACCTCCCCATTTGCGCCCTTCACTGAAGTTCCCATTTGCTCCCTTGTCTTACGCACTTTATTTACCTCCTTCCAGAACATCTTTTTATTCTCCCTAAAATTTAATGATACTCTCTCACCCCAACTCTCATTTGCCCTTTTTTTCACCTCTTGCACCTCTCTCTTGACCTCCTGTCTCTTTCTTTTATACATCTCCCACTCAATTGCATTTTTTCCCTGCAAAAATCGTCCAAATGCCTCTCTCTTCTCTTTCACTAATACTCTTACTTCTTCATCCCACCACTCACTACCCTTTCTAATCAACCCACCTCCCACTCTTCTCATGCCACAAGCATCTTTTGCGCAATCCATCACTGATTCCCTAAATACATCCCATTCCTCCCCCACTCCCCTTACTTCCATTGTTCTCACCTTTTTCCATTCTGTACTCAGTCTCTCCTGGTACTTCCTCACACAGGTCTCCTTCTCAAGCTCACTTACTCTCACCACCCTCTTCACCCCAACATTCACTCTTCTTTTCTGAAAACCCATACAAATCTTCACCTTAGCCTCCACAAGATAATGATCAGACATCCTCCAGTTGCACCTCTCAGCACATTAACATCCAAAAGTCTCTCTTTCGCGCGCCTGTCAATTAACACGTAATCCAATAACGCTCTCTGGCCATCTCTCCTACTTACATAAGGATACTTATGTATATCTCGCTTTTTAAACAAGGTATTCCAAATCACCAGTCCTTTTTCAGCACATAAATCTACAAGCTCTTCACCATTTCCATTTACAACACTCAACACCCCATGTATACCAATTATTCCCTCAACTGCCACATTACTCACCTTTCCATTCAAATCACCAATCACTATAACCCAGTCTTGTGCATCAAAACCACTAACACACTCATTCAGCTGCTCCCAAAACACTTGCCTCTCATGATCTTTCTTCTCATGCCTAGGTGCATATGCACCAATAATCACCCATCTCTCTCCATCAACTTTCAGTTTTACCCATATCAATCTAAAATTTACTTTCTTACACTCTATCATATACTCCCACAACTTCTGTTTCAGGAGTAGTACTACTCCTTCCCTTGCTCTTGTCCTCTCACTAACCCCTGACTTTACTCCCAAGATATTCCCAAACCACTCTTCCCCTTTACCCTTGAGCTTCGTTTCACTCAGAGCCAAAACATGCAGGTTCCTTTCCTCCAACATACTACCTTTCTCTCCTTTTTTCACATCTTGGTTACATCCACACACATTTAGACACCCCAATCTGAGCCTTCGAGGAGGATGAGCACTCCCCACATGACCCCTTCTTCTGTTTCTAAAAGGGGAAATAGATGAAGAAGTCATGAAGGAATAATTCCCAAGTGTTCTCTGTGTCTTAGAAGATGACTAAATGGGGAGGAAGTGGTGAGCTGGAAATCGCCCCCTCCCAATTTCAAGCTTCCAAAAGAAAAAACAAAAAAGAGGGCCAAGTGAGGAAATTACCTCTAAGGCTCAGTCCTCTGTTCTTAACGCTACCTCGTTAACACAGGAAATGGGAAATATGTACGAAAAAATATATATCATTTATATCTATATATTCATTATACTTAATCGCTGTTTCCTGCGGCAGCGAGGTAGCGCCAGGAAACAGACAAAGAATAGCCCATCCACTCATATACACTTGTATATACATAAGCACATATTTTTTGTATTATATTTAACTGCTGTCTCCCATGTTAGCTAGGTAGCACAAGGAAACTCCATCCTTCCACCTCCAATTTGGTCTCCCACTTCTCATCGTTCCCTTCACCTGAGACACATATATCCTCTTTGTCAATCTTTCTTCACTCACTCATTCTCTCCAAGTGTCCAAACCATTTCAACACACCCTCTTCTGCTTTCTCAACCACACTCTTTTTATTACCACACATCTCTCTTACCCTTTCATTACTTACTCGATCAAACCACCTCACACCACTTATTGTTCTCAAACATTTCATTTCCAACACATCCATCCTTCTCCACACAACCCTATCTATAGCCCATGCCTCACAACCATATAACATTGTTGGAACCACTATTCCTTTAAACATACCCATTTTTACTCTCCAAGATAACGTTCTCAACTTGCACATTCTTCAATGCTCCAAGAACCTTTGTTCCCTCCCCCACCCTGTGATTCACTTCTGCTTCCATGGTTCCATCCAATGTTAAGGCCACTCCTAGATATCTAAAACATTTCACTTCCTCCAGTGTTTCTCCATTCAAACTTACCTCCCAATTAACTTGTCCCTCAACCCTACTGAACCTAATAACTTTGCTGTTATTCACATTTACTCTCAACTTTCTTCTTTCACACACTACCAAACTCAGTCACCAGCTTCTGGAGTTTCTCACTCAAATCAGCCACCCACGCTGTATCATCAGCAAACAACAAGTGACTCACTTCCCAAGCCCTCTCATCCACAACAGAATGCATACTTGCCCCTCTCTCCGAAACTCTTGCATTTGCCTCCCTAACCACCTCATCCATAAACAAATTAAACAACCATGGAGACATCACGCAACCCTGGCGCAAACCGACATTCACTGGGAACCAACCACTTTCCTCTCTTCTTACTCATACACATGCCTTACATCCTTGTTAAAAACTTTTCACTGCTTCTAGAAACTTACCTCTCACACCATATACTCTTAATACCTTCCACAAAGCATCTCTAACCACCCTATCATAAGCCTTCTCCAGATCCATAAATGCAACATACAAATCCATCTTTTTCTAAGTATTTCTCATATACATTCTTCTAAGCAAACACCTAATCCACACATCCTCTACCACTTCTGAAACCATACTGCTCCTCCCTAGTCTGATGCTCTGTACATGCCCTTACCCCCTTAATCATGTAATGTAATTTTACAGGAATACTTAACAAACTTATGCCTCTGCAATTTGAACACTCACCTTTATCCCCTTTGCCTTTATACAGTGGCACTATGCAAGCATTCCACCAATCCTCAGGCACTTTACCATGATCCATACATACAGTGAATATCCTTGCCAACCAATCAACAACACATTTTATAATTTTTTCATCATACTTGGTTGCTGTCTCCCGCATCAGTGAGGTAGCGCAAGGTAACAGATGAAAGAATGGCCAAACCCACCCACACACACACATGTATATACATACACGTCCACACACGCATATATACATACCTATACATTTCAGCTTACATATATATATATTATATATATATATATATATATATATATATATATATATATATATATATATATATATGTAGCATTTATGGATCTGGAGAAGGCATATGATAGAGTTGATATGATAGAGATGCTCTGTGGAAGGTATTAAGAATATATGGTGTGGGAGGCAAGTTGTTAGAAGCAGTGAAAAGTTTTTATCGAGGATGTAAGGCATGTGTACGTGTAGGAAGAGAGGAAAGTGATTGGTTCTCAGTGAATGTAGGTTTGCGGCAGGGGTGTGTGATGTCTCCATGGTTGTTTAATTTGTTTATGGATGGGGTTGTTAGGGAGGTGAATGCAAGAGTTTTGGAAAGAGGGGCAAGTATGAAGTCTGTTGGGGATGATAGAGCTTGGGAAGTGAGTCAGTTGTTGTTCGCTGATGATACAGCGCTGGTGGCTGATTCATGTGAGAAACTGCAGAAGCTGGTGACTGAGTTTGGTAAAGTGTGTGAAAGAAGAAAGTTAAGAGTAAATGTGAATAAGAGCAAGGTTATTAGGTACAGTAGGGTTGAGGGTCAAGTCAATTGGGAGGTGAGTTTGAATGGAGAAAAACTGGAGGAAGTGAAGTGTTTTAGATATCTGGGAGTGGATCTGGCAGCGGATGGAACCATGGAAGCGGAAGTAGATCATAGGGTGGGGGAGGGGGCGAAAATTCTGGGAGCCTTGAAGAATGTGTGGAAGTCGAGAACATTATGTCGGAAAGCAAAAATGGGTATGTTTGAAGGAATAGTGGTTCCAACAATGTTGTATGGTTGCGAGGCGTGGGCTATGGATAGAGTTGTGCGCAGGAGGATGGATGTGCTGGAAATGAGATTTTTGAGGACAATATGTGGTGTGAGGTGGTTTGATCGAGTAAGTAACGTAAGGGTAAGAGAGATGTGTGGAAATAAAAAGAGCGTGGTTGAGAGAGCAGAAGAGGGTGTTTTGAAATGGTTCGGGCACATGGAGAGAATGAGTGAGGAAAGATTGACCAAGAGAAAATATGTGTCGGAGGTGGAGGGAACGAGGAGAAGAGGGAGACCAAATTGGAGGTGGAAAGATGGAGTGAAAAAGATTTTGTGTGATCGGGGCCTTAACATGCAGGAGGGTTAAAGGAGGGCAAGGAATAGAGTGATTTGGAGCGATGTGGTATACCGGGGTTGACGTGCTGTCAGTGGATTGAATCAAGGCATGTGAAGCGTCTGGGGTAAACCATGGAAAGCTGTGTAGGTATGTATATTTGCGTGTGTGGACGTATGTATATACATGTGTATGGGGGTGGGTTGGGCCATTTCTTTCGTCTGTTTCCTTGCGCTACCTCGCAAACGCGGGAGACAGCGACAAAGCAAAAAAAAAAAAAAAAAAAAAAAAAAAATATATATATATATATATATATATATATATATATATATATATATATATATATATATATATATATATATATTTTTTTTTCATACTATTCGCCATTTCCCGCGTTGGCGAGGTAGCGTTAAGAACAGAAGACTGAGCCTTTCAGGGAATATCCTCACTTGGCTCCCTTCTCTGTTCCTTCTTTTGGAAAATTAAAAAACGAGAGGGGAGGATTTCCAGCCCCCCGCTCCCTTCCCTTTTAATCGCCTTCTACGACACGCAGGGAATACGTGAGAAGTATTCTTTCTCCCCTATCCCCAGGGATAAAAGCAGAGAAAGCAGAGCTATAGACATGTTTAAGAATAGACTTCACACATCTTTTGCTTCATGTCCATCACTACAATTATTTGTGCCTCCTTTGATGCACTGACAGTTTGCAGGCTCATCTCTTTTGATTCATTTATGTGCCTTATAACTTTTCCAACACTCATCTATGAATTTTGGATATCTTCTATCATCATAACCAGCGTTAAGAGGACCCAATGGTCTTTTGCTGTTTGAATGCCTTTGTAATACATCATAATAATACATAAAACAATTCATATTAAATTGCAAGCCCCAAGCCAGACAGGTGGGGGTGGTAGGAGGGTATGAAGGTAATGATTCCTGCATCCACCTCCTTCCCTCCAACACACTCCTCAACAATATACCTCACACACATATATATATATGTAAGTAGGAGGGATGGCCAGAGAGCGTTATTGGATTATGTGTTAATTGACAGGCGCGTGAGAGAGACTTTTGGATGTTAATGTGCTGAGAGGTGCAACTGGAGGGATGTCTGATCATTATCTTGTGGAGGCTAAGGTGAAGATTTGTATGGGTTTTCAGAAAAGAAGAGTGAATGTTGGGGTGAAGAGGGTGGTGAGAGTAAGTGAGCTTGGGAAGGAGACTTGTGTGAGGAAGTACCAGGAGAGACTGAGTACAGAATGGAAAAAGGTGAGAACAATGGAAGTAAGGGGAGTGGGGGAGGAATGGGATGTATTTAGGGAATCAGTGATGGATTGCGCAAAAGATGCTTGTGGCATGAGAAGAGTGGGAGGTGGGTTGATTAGAAAGGGTAGTGAGTGGTGGGATGAAGAAGTGAGAGTATTAGTGAAAGACAAGAGAGAGGCATTTGGACGATTTTTGCACAGAAAAAATGCAATTGAGTGGGAGATGTATAAAAGAAAGAGACAGGAGGTCAAGAGAAAGGTGCAAGAGGTGAAAAAAAGGGCAAATGAGAGTTGGGGTGAGAGAGTATCATTAAATTTTAGGGAGAATAAAAAGATGTTCTGGAAGGAGGTAAATAAAGTGCGTACGACAAGGGAGCAAATGGGAACTTCAGTGAAGGGCGCAAATGGGGAGGTGATAACAAGTAGTGGTGATGTGAGAAGGAGATGGAGTGAGTATTTTGAAGGTTTGTTGAATGTGTTTGATGATAGAGTGGCAGATATAGGGTGTTTTGGTCGAGGTGGTGTGCAAAGTGAGAGGGTTACGGAAAATGATTTGGTAAACAGAGAAGAGGTAGTAAAAGCTTTGCGGAAGATGAAAGCCGGCAAGGCAGCAGGTTTGGATGGTATTGCAGTGGAATTTATTAAAAAAGGGGGTGACTGTATTGTTGACTGGTTGGTAAGGTTATTTAATGTATGTATGACTCATGGTGAGGTGCCTGAGGATTGGCGGAATGCGTGCATAGTGCCATTGTACAAAGGCAAAGGGGATAAGAGTGAGTGCTCAAATTACAGAGGTATAAGTTCGTTGAGTATTCCTGGTAAATTATATGGGAGGGTATTGATTGAGAGGGTGAAGGCATGTACAGAGCATCAGATTGGGGAAGAACAGTGTGGTTTCAGAAGTGGTAGAGGATGTGTGGATCAGGTGTTTGCTTTGAAGAATGTATGTGAGAAATACTTAGAAAAGCAAATGGATTTGTATGTAGCATTTATGGATCTGGAGAAGGCATATGATAGAGTTGATAGAGATGCTCTGTGGAAGGTATTAAGAACATATGGTGTGGGAGGCAAGTTGTTAGAAGCAGTGAAAAGTTTTTATCGAGGATGTAAGGCATGTGTACGTGTAGGAAGAGAGGAAAGTGATTGGTTCTCAGTGAATGTAGGTTTGCGGCAGGGGTGTGTGATGTCTCCATGGTTGTTTAATTTGTTTATGGATGGGGTTGTTAGGGAGGTGAATGCAAGAGTTTTGGAAAGAGGGGAAAGTATGAAGTCTGTTGTGGATGAGAGAGCTTGGTAAGTGAGTCAGTTGTTGTTCGCTGATGATACAGCGCTGGTGGCTGATTCATGTGAGAAACTGCAGAAGCTGGTGACTGAGTTTGGTAAAGTGTGTGAAAGAAGAAAGTTAAGAGTAAATGTGAATAAGAGCAAGGTTATTAGGTACGGTAGGGTTGAGGGTCAAGTCAATTGGGAGGTGAGTTTGAATGGAGAAAAACTGGAGGAAGTGAAGTGTTTTAGATATCTGGGAGTGGATCTGGCAGCGGATGGAACCATGGAAGCGGAAGTGGATCATAGGGTGGGGGAGGGGGCGAAAATTCTGGGAGCCTTGAAGAATGTGTGGAAGTCGAGAACATTATCTCGGAAATCAAAAATGGGTATGTTTGAAGGAATAGTGGTTCCAACAATGTTGTATGGTTGCGAGGCGTGGGCTATGGATAGAGTTGTGCGCAGGAGGATGGATGTGCTGGAAATGAGATGTTTGAGGACAATGTGTGGTGTGAGGTGGTTTGATCGAGTAAGTAACGTAAGGGTAAGAGAGATGTGTGGAAATAAAAAGAGCGTGGTTGAGAGAGCAGAAGAGGGTGTTTTGAAAAGGTTTGGGCACATGGAGAGAATGAGTGAGGAAAGATTGACCAAGAGGATATATGTGTCGGAGGTGGAGGGAACGAGGAGAAGAGGGAGACCAAATTGGAGGTGGAAAGATGGAGTGAAAAAGATTTTGTGTGATCGGCACCTGAACATGCAGGAGGGTTAAAGGAGTGCAAGGAATAGAGTGAATTGGAGCAATGTGGTATACCGGGGTTGACGTGCTGTCAGTGGATTGAATCAAGGCATGTGAAGCGTCTGGGGTAAACCATGGAAAGCTGTGTAGGTATGTATATTTGCGTGTGTGGACGTATGTATATACATGTGTATGGGGGTGGGTTGGGCCATTTCTTTCCTCTGTTTCCTTGCACTACCTCGCAAACGCGGGAGACAACGACAAAGCAAAAAAAAAAAAAAAAAAAAAAAAAAAATATATAAGGCATGTGTACGTGTAGGAAGAGAGGAAAGTGATTGGTTCTCAGTGAATGTAGGTTTGCGGCAGGGGTGTGTGATGTCTCCATGGTTGTTTAATTTGTTTATGGATGGGGTTGTTAGGGAGGTAAATGCAAGAGTTTTGGAAAGAGGGGCAAGTATGAAGTCTGTTGGGGATGAGAGAGCTTGGGAAGTGAGTCAGTTGTTGTTCGCTGATGATACAGCGCTGGTGGCGGATTCATGTGAGAAACTGCAGAAGCTGGTGACGGAGTTTGGTAAAGTGTGTGGAAGAAGAAAGTTAAGAGTAAATGTGAATAAGAGCAAGGTTATTAGGTACAGTAGGGTTGAGGGTCAAGTAAATTGGGAGGTGAGTTTGAATGGAGAAAAACTGGAGGAAGTGAAGTGTTTTAGATATCTGGGAGTGGATCTGTCAGCGGATGGAACCATGGAAGCGGAAGTGGATCATAGGGTGGGGGAGGGGGCGAAAATTTTGGGAGCCTTGAAAAATGTGTGGAAGTCGAGAACATTATCCCGGAAAGCAAAAATGGGTATGTTTGAAGGAATAGTGGTTCCAACAATGTTGTATGGTTGCGAGGCGTGGGCTATGGATAGAGTTGTGCGCAGGAGGATGGATGTGCTGGAAATGAGATGTTTGAGGACAATGTGTGGTGTGAGGTGGTTTGATCGAGTAAGTAACGTAAGGGTAAGAGAGATGTGTGGAAATAAAAAGAGCGTGGTTGAGAGAGCAGAAGAGGGTGTTTTGAAATGGTTTGGGCACATGGAGAGAATGAGTGAGGAAAGATTGACCAAGAGGATATATGTGTCGGAGGTGGAGGGAACGAGGAGAAGAGGGAGACCAAATTGGAGGTGGAAAGATGGAGTGAAAAGGATTTTGTGTGATCGGGGCCTGAACATGCAGGAGGGTGAAAGGAGGGCAAGAAATAGAGTGAATTGGAGCGATGTGGTATACAGGGGTTGACGTGCTGTCAGTGGATTGAATCAAGGCATGTGAAGCGTCCGGGGTAAACCATGGAAAGCTGTGTAGGTATGTATATTTGCGTGTGTGGACGTGTGTATGTACATGTGTATGGGGGGGGGGTTGGGCCATTTCTTTCGTCTGTTTCCTTGCGCTACCTCGCAAACGCGGGAGACAGCGACAAAGTATAAAAAAAAAAAAAAAAATATATATATAAAATGGGAAACAGAAGAAGGAGTCATGAGGGGAGTGCTCATCCTCCTCGAAGACTCAGATTGGGGTGTCTAAATGTGTGTGGATGTAACCAAGATGTGAAAAAAGGAGAGATAGGTAGTATGTTTGAGGAAAGGAACCTGCATGTTTTGGCTCTGAGTGAAACGAAACTGAAGGGTAAAGGGGAAGAGTGGTTTGGGAATGTCTTGGGAGTAAAGTCAAGGGTTAGTGAGAGTACAAGAGAAAGGGAAGGAGTAGCACTACTCCTGAAACAGAAGTTGTGGGAGTATGTGATAGAGTGTAAGAAAGTAAATTCTAGATTAATATGGGTAAAACTGAAAGTTGATGGAGAGAGATGGGTGATTATTGGTGCATATGCACCTAGGCATGAGAAGAAAGATCATGAGAGGCAAGTGTTTTGGGAGCAGCTGAATGTGTTAGTGGTTTTCATGCACAAGACCCGGTGATAGTGATGGGTGATTTGAATGCAAAGGTGAATAATGTGGCAGTTGAGGGAATAAATGGCATACATGGGTTGTTGAGTGTTGTAAATAGAAATGGTGAAGAGCTTGTAGATTTATGTGCTGAAAAAGGACTGGTGATTGGGAATACCTGGTTTAAAAAGAGAGATATACATAAGTATACTTATGTAAGTAGGAGAGATGGCCAGAGAGCGTTATTGGATTACGTGTTAATTGACAGGCGCGCGAAAGAGAGACTTTTGGATGTTAATGTGATGGGAGGTGCAACTGGAGGCATGTCTGATCATTATCTTGTGGAGGCAAAGGTGAAGATTTGTATGGGTTTTCAGAAAAAAAGAGAATGCTGGGGTGAAGAGGGTGGTGAGAGTAAGTGAGCTTGGGAAGGAGACTTGTGTGAGGAAGTACCAGGAGAGACTGAGTACAAATTGGAAAAAGGTGAGAACAAAGGAGGTAAGGGGAGTGGGGGAGGAATGGGATGTATTAAGGGAATCAGTGATGGCTTGCGCAAAAGATGCTTGTGGCATGAGAAGCGTGGGAGGTGGGCAGATTAGAAAGGGTAGTGAGAGGTGGGATGAAGAAGTAAGATTATTAGTGAAAGAGAAGAGAGAGGCATTTCGACAATTTTTGCAAGGAAAAAAATGCAAATGAGTGGGAGATGTATAAAAGAAAGAGGCAGGAGGTCAAGAGAAAGGTGCAAGAGGTGAAAAAGAGGGCAAATGAGAGTTGGAGTGAGAGGATATCATTAAATTTTAGGGAGCATAAAATGTTCTGGAAGGAGGTAAATAAAGTGCATAAGACAAGGGAGCAAATGGGAACTTCAGTGAAGGGGGCTAATGGGGAGGTGATAACAAGTAGTGGTGATGTGAGAAGGAGATGGAGTGAGTATTTTGAAGGTTTGTTGAATGTGTTTGATGACAGAGTGGCAGATATAGGGTGTTTTGGTTGAGGTGGTGTGCAAAGTGAGAGGGTTAGGGAAAATGATTTGGTAAACAGAGAAGAGGTAGTAAAAGCTTTGCGGAAGATGAAAGCCAGCAAGGCAGCAGGTTTGGATGGTACTGCAGTGGAATTTATCAAAAAAGTGGGTGACTGTATTGTTGACTAGTTGGTAAGGTTATTCAATGTATGTATGACTTATTGGTGAGGTGCCTGAGGATTGGCGGAATGCTTGTATAGTGCCATTGTACAAAGGCAAAGGGGATAAAAGCAAGTGCTCAAATTACAGAGGTATAAGTTTGTTGAGTATTCCTGGGAAAGTATATGGGAGGGTATTGATTGAGAGGGTGAAGCAATGTACAGAACGTCAGATTGGGGAAGAGCAGTGTGGTTTCAGAAGTGGTAGAGGATGTGTGGATCAGGTGTTTGCTTTGAAGAATGTATGTGAGAAATACTTAGAAAAGCAAATGGATTTATATGTAGCATTTATGGATCTGGAGAAGGCATATGATAGAGTTCATAGAGATGCTCTGTGGAAGGTACTAAGAATATATGGTGTGGGAGGCAAGTTGTTAGAAGCAGTAAAAAGTTTTTATCGAGGATGTAAGGCATGTGTACGTGTAGGAAGAGAGGAAAGTTATTGGTTCTCAGTGAATGTAGGTTTGCGGCAGGGGTGTGTGATGTCTCCATGGTTGTTTAATTTGTTTATGGATGGGGTTGTTAGGGAGGTGAATGCAAGAGTTTTGGAAAGAGGGGCAAGTAGGCAGTCTGTTGGGGATGAGAGAACTTGGGAAGTGAGTCAGTTGTTTTTCACTGATGATACAGCATTGGTGGCTGATTCATGTGAGAAACTGCAGAAGCTGGTGACTGAGTTTGGTAAAGTGTGTGAAAGAAGAAAGTTAAGAGTAAATGTGAATAAGAGCAAGGTTATTAGGTTCAGAGGGGTTGAGGGTCAAGTCAATTGGGAGGTAAGTTTGAATGGAGAAAAACTGGAGGAAGTAAAGTGTTTTAGATATCTGGGAGTGGATCTGGCAGTGGATGGAACCATGGAAGTGGAAGTGAATCATAGGGTGGGGGAGGGGGCGAAAATCCTGGGAGCCTTGAAGAATGTTTGGAAGTCGAGAACATTATCTCGGAAAGCAAAAATGGGCATGTTTGAAGAAATAGTGACTCCAACAATGTTGTATGGTTGTGAGGCATGGGCTATGGATAGAGTTGTGCGCAGGAGGGTGGATGTGCTGGAAATGAGATGTTTGAGGACAATATGTGGTGTGAGGTGGTTTGATCGAGTACGTAATAATAGGGTAAGAGAGATGTGTGGAAATAAAAAAAAGCGTGGTTGAGAGAGCAGAAGAGCGTGTTTTGAAATGGTTTGGGCACATAGTGAGAATGAGTGAGGAAAGATTGACCAAGAGGATATATGTGTCGGAGGTGGAGGGAACGAGGAGAAGTGGGAGACCAAATTGGAGGTGGAAAGATGGAATGAAAAAGATTTTGAGTGATCGGGGCCTGAACATGCAGGAGGGTGAGAGGCGTGCAAGGAATAGAGTGAATTGGATCAATGTGGTTTACCGGGGTCGACGTGCATTCAATGGATTGAATCAGGGCATGTGAAGCGTCTAGGGTAAACCATGGAAAGTTCTGTGGGGCCTGGATGTGGAAAGGGAGCTGTGGTTTCGGGCATTATTACATGACAGCTAGAGACTGAGTGTGAACGAATGGGGCCTTTGTTGTCTTTTCCTAGCACTACCTCGCACACATGAGGGGGGAGGGGGATGTTATTCCATGTGTAGCGAGGTGGCGATGGGAATAAATAAAGGCAGACAGTATGATTTATGAACATGTGTATATATGCATATGTCTGTGTGTGTATATATATGTGTACATTGAGATGTATAGGTATGTATATTTGCGTGTGTGGACGTGTATGTATATACATGTGTATGGGGGTGGGTTGGGCTATTTCTTTTGTCTGTTTCCTTGTGCTACCTCGCAAATGCGGGAGACAGCAACAAAGCAAAATAAATATAAATATATAAATATATAAATATATATATATATATATATATATATATATATATATATATATATATATATCGAGGCTGTAAGGCATGTGTACGTGTAGGAAGAGAGGAAAGTGATTGGTTCTCAGTGAATGTAGGTTTGCGGCAGGGGTGTGTGATGTCTCCATGGTTGTTTAATTTGTTGATGGATGGGGTTGTTAGGGAGGTGAATGCAAGAGTTTTGGAAAGAGGGGCAAGTATGAAGTCTGTTGGGGATGAGAGAGCTTGGGAAGTGAGTCAGTTGTTGTTCGCTGATGATACAGCGCTGGTGGCTGATTCATGTGAGAAACTGCAGAAGCTGGTGACTGAGTTTGGTAAAGTGTGTGAAAGAAGAAAGTTAAGAGTAAATGTGAATAAGAGCAAGGTTATTAGGTACAGTAGGGTTGAGGGTCAAGTAAATTGGGAGGTGAGTTTGAATGGAGAAAAACTGGAGGAAGTGAAGTGTTTTAGATATCTGGGAGTGGATCTGGCAGCGGATGGAACCATGGAAGTGGAAGTGGATCATAGGGTGGGGGAGGGGGCGAAAGTTCTGGGAGCCTTGAAGAATGTGTGGAAGTCGAGAACATTATCTCGGAAAGCAAAAATGGGTATGTTTGAAGGAATAGTGGTTCCAACAATGTTGTATGGTTGCGAGGCGTGGGCTATGGATAGAGTTGTGTGCAGGAGGATGGATGTGCTGGAAATGAGATGTTTGATGACAATGTGTGGTGTGTGGTGGTTTGATCGAGTAAGTAACGTAAGGGTAAGAGAGATGTGTGGAAATAAAAAGAGCGTGGTTGAGAGAGCAGAAGAGGGTGTTTTGAAATGGTTCGGGCACATGGAGAGAATGAGTGAGGAAAGATTGACCAAGAGAATATATGTGTCGGAGGTGGAGGGATCGAGGAGAAGAGGGAGACCAAATTGGAGGTGGAAAGATAGAGTGAAAAAGATTTTGTGTGATCGGGGCCTGAACATGCAGGAGGGTGAAAGGAGGGCAAGGAATAGAGCGAATTGGAGTGATGTGGTATACCGGGGTTGACGTGCTGTCAGTGGATTGAATCAAGGCATGTGAAGCGACTGGGGTAAACCATGTAAAGCTGTGTAGGTATGTATATTTGCGTGTGTGGACGTATGTATATACATGTGTATGCGGGTGGGTTGGGCCATTTCTTTCGTCTGTTTCCTTGCGCTACCTCGCAAACGCGGGAGACAGCGACAAAGCAAAAAAAAAAAAAAAATATATATATATATATATATATATATATATATATATATATATATATATATATATATATATATATATATTATTATTATTTTTTATTATACTTTGTCGCTGTCTCCCGCGTTTGCGAGGTAGCGCAAGGAAACAGACGAAAGAAACGGCCCAACCCCCCCCCATACACATGTATATACATACGTCCACACACGCAAATATACATACCTACACAGCTTTCCATGGTTTACCCCAGACGCTTCACATGCCTTGATTCAATCCACTGACAACACGTCAAACCCGGTATACCACATCGCTCCAATTCACTCTATTCCTTGCCCTCCTTTCACCCTCCTGCATGTTCAGGCCCCGATCACACAAAATCTTTTTCACTCCATCTTTCCACCT
Source organism: Panulirus ornatus (assembly GCF_036320965.1). Taxonomy (NCBI): domain Eukaryota; kingdom Metazoa; phylum Arthropoda; class Malacostraca; order Decapoda; family Palinuridae; genus Panulirus; species Panulirus ornatus. Next base: position 15,052,850 of record NC_092230.1, on the reverse strand, counting down.
CCAATTTGGTCTCCCTCTTCTCCTCGTTCCCTCCACCTCCGACACATATATCCTCTTGGTCAATCTTTCCTCACTCATTCTCTCCATGTGCCCAAACCACTTCAAAACACCCTCTTCTGCTCTCTCAACCACGCTCTTTTTATTTCCACACATCTCTCTTACCCTTACGTTACTCACTCGATCAAACCACCTCACACCACACATTGTCCTCAAACATCTCATTTCCAGCACATCCATCCTCCTGCGCACAACTCTATCCATAGCCCACGCCTCACAAGTATACAACATTGTTGGAACCACTATTCCTTCAAACATACCCATTTTTGCTTTCCGAGATAATGTTCTCGACTTCCACACATTCTTCAAGGCCCCCAGAATTTTCGCCCCCTCCCCCACCCTATGATCCACTTCCGCTTCCATGGTTCCATCCGCTGCCAGATCCACTCCCAGATATCTAAAACACTTCACTTCCTCCAGTTTTTCTCCATTCAAACTCACCTCCCAATTGACTTGACCCTCAACCCTACTGTACCTAATAACCTTGCTCTTATTCACATTTACTCTTAACTTTCTTCTTCCATACACTTTACCAAACTAAGTCACCAGCTTCTGCAGTTTCTCACATGAATCAGCCACCAGCGCTGTATCATCAGCGAACAACAACTGACTCACTTCCCAAGCTCTCTCATCCCCAACAGACTTCATACTTGCCCCTCTTTCCAAAACTCTTGCATTTATCTCCCTAACAACCCCATCCATAAACAAATTAAACAACCATGGAGACATCACACACCCCTGCCGCAAACCTACATTCACTGAGAACCAATCACTTTCCTCTCTTCCTACACGTACACATGCCTTACATCCTCGATAAAAACTTTTCACTGCTTCTAACAACTTTCCTCCCACACCATATATTCTTAATACCTTCCACAGAGCATCTCTATCAACTCTATCATATGCCTTCTCCAGATCCATAAATGCTACATACAAATCCATTTGCTTTTCTAAGTATTTCTCACATACATTCTTCAAAGCAAACACCTGATCCACACATCCTCTACCACTTCTGAAACCACACTGCTCTTCCCCAATCTGATGCTCTGTACATGCCTTCACCCTCTCAATCAATACCCTCCCATATAATTTACCAGGAATACTCAACAAACTTATACCTCTGTAATTTGAGCACTCACTCTTATCCCCTTTGCCTTTGTACAATGGCACTATGCACGCATTCCGCCAATCCTCAGGCACCTCACCATGAGTCATACATACATTAAATAACCTTACCAACCAGTCAACAATACAGTCACCCCCTTTTTTAATAAATTCCACTGCAATACCATCCAAACCTGCTGCCTTGCCGGCTTTCATCTTCCGCAAAGCTTTCACTACCTCTTCTCTGTTTACCAAATCATTTTCCCTAACCCTCTCACTTTGCACACCACCTCGACCAAAACACCCTATATCTGCCACTCTATCATCAAACACATTCAACAAACCTTCAAAATACTCACTCCATCTCCCTCTCACATCACCACTACTTGTTATCACCTCCCCATTTGCGCCCTTCACTGAAGTTCCCATTTGCTCCCTTGTCTTATGCACTTTATTTATATATATATATATATATATATATATATATATATATATATATATATATATATATATATATATATATATATATATAATTTCTATTATTCATATATATATATATATATATATATATATATATATATATATATATATATATATATATATATATATATATATATATATATCTTTCTTTTCTTTCAAACTATTCGCCATTTCCGGTATTAGCGAGGTAGCGTTAAGAACAGAGGACTGGGCCTTTGAGGGAATACCCTCACCTGGCCCCCTTCTCTGTTCCTTCTTTTGGAAAATTAAAAAAAATCGAGAGGGGAGGATTTCCAGCCTCCCGCTCCCTCCCCTTTTAGTCGCCTTCTATGACACGCAGGGAATACGTAATACTAATAATAATAATAATGTTAATTTACTTTCTATTATGCTTTGTCGCTGTCTCCCGCGTTAGCACAAGGAAACAGACGAAAGAATGGCCTAACCCACCCACATACACATGTATATACATAAACATCCACATATGCACATATACATACCTATACATTTCAATGTATACACACATACACACACACAGACACATACATACATACACCTGTACACATTCATACATGCTACCTTCATCCATTCCCGCCGCCACCCCGCCACACATGAAATGGCACCCCACTCCCCCTGTGTGCGTGCAAGGTAGCCCTAGGAAAAGACAACAAAGGCCACACCTGTTCACACTCAGCCTCCAGCTGCCATGTGCAACGCACCGAAACCACAGCTCCCCCTCCACATCCAAGCCTCACAAAACTTTCCATGGTTTACCCCAGACGCTTCACATGCCCTGGTTCAATCCACTGACAGCACGTCAACTCCGGTAAACTACATCGTTCCAATTCGCTCTGTTCATTGCAGGCCTTTCACCCTCCTGTAAGTTCAGGCCCGAATCGCTCAAAATAATAATAGGGGGAGGAAGAAAACATCCCATGTATTTCCTGTGTCATAAGTGTGGTTATAAAAAAAAGTGTGGTTGAAATGGTTTAGACATATGGAAAGAATGAGTGAGGAAAGGCTGACAAAGAGGATATATATATATATATATATTATATCTAAGCCCTTCTCTTCTTGCATGGGCAGGATCACAACCACCTCTTAATCCTCTTCAGGTGCTATATAAACCCACTGTCTTTTGTCTCAACTTTATTCCAAAATGAGCATGGTGTTCATTTGGCATGCAATTCCTATGTTATGGTGTTTTACCCAAATAGCCCACCCTAGTTTCATCAGAGATTTTTCTTTTTGTTGAAAATGTCATTTGAAAATTTTCCCTTTGAACAAAAATGAAAAAGCAAATGTAGGCTTTCTGTTTCAGACATCTCAGCATTATCACTGAAATATTAGAACTTGAAAAGTAACTGATTTTGATCTTTAAGTGCTTAACAAACCAATGATGTGAAATTTTGAAGTCGATGGAGTCCACTATCTTATATGTATATTTTTTTCATACTTGAGTGCCATTTCCCACTTTGGCAAGGTAGTGCCAGGAAACAGACAAAGAAAGACACTCACATACAGATATATGCACATATATACACATACACATAGACACGGCATCGCTACCGCCTGCATTAGAGAGGTAGTGCCAAGAAACAGGTGAAGAAAGTTGACATTAGCTGACATCCATATACGAGTTGTCATGTGTGATGCACCGAAACCACAGCTCCCTATCCCCATTTAGGCCACACAGACCTTTCAGTGGTTTATGCCAGACGTTTCACATGCCATGGTTTAGTTCATTGATGGCACATTGACCCCAGTATACCTCATCATTCCAGTATACTTTATTCTGTGCATGCCTTTCCCCTTCCTGCTTGTTCAGGCCCTGAATGCTCAAAATCTTTTTCACTCCATCCTTTAGTCTCCAATGTGGTTTCCTGGTTCTCCTTGTTCCCTCCACTTCTGACATATATATCCTCTTATATATTTGGTATCTATTAGACTTGATCACCGTTTGCCGCATCAGCAAGGTAGCACCAGGAAACAGATGAAGAAAGACCCGTCCACTCGTATACACACATATATACATGTTGGAAAGGATCACAATTTTGCGCATGATCAGGTATATTCCTATGAGTCCACGGGGAAAATGAAACACGATAAGTTCCCAAGTGCACTTTCATGTAATAATCACATCATCAGGGGAGACACAAGAGAGATATAAATATAACAGTCAGTTGATATACAGCGAAGAGATGTAGCTAGGATGCCATTTGGTAAAAATGTGATTGTCCAAGACAGACATATGTTTTGGACAATCAGATGACTGAGGCTTTGAGGGAAAAATCTTCAGTTGACCCCCTTCTGTGTTCCTTCTTTTTGAAAAGTAAAACTGGAGGGGAATACGTGGGCAGTATTTTCTTCCCTGCTCCTAGGGATAGAATTGTTTGTTTTTTCTTTTTTTTTTTTTACTTGTTTGCGGTTCGCAAGTTAGTGCCAGGAACAGGTGAAGAATGGCCTCATTTGTTCACATCCACTCTAGCTGGCATGAATGATGCACTGGAACTAGAGCACCCCCATCAACAACTAGGTTTACAGCCTCTTTTATGGTTTGCCCAGCTGTTTCATATGCCCTGTTTAGTCCCCTGATGGCACATTGCCCCTTGTATACCACATATTGACGATATATCAATCACTAGGAAATGGCAAATATGTATGAAAAAAAATGTATAAGGGTGTTATTGGACTCTATCTGTTTGTTATTACTCTGTGAGTGAAGTCATGTACAGCAAGGTTTTATCATTGAAAACCAATCTCACTGGAGAACTCGCTCTAAAAAAATCCATCACTCTCCCTGCTTCTGATTGTCCTGCAACCTTGAAGCTGTTGGAACCCCTGGACAAGGGCTTCTAGGGTTGTATATCTATCTACCTATGTCTCTGATGTCTGTTCCGTGGGATTATATAATGATTATATATGTATTTTATCCCTGGGGATAGGGAATTAAGAATACTTCCCACGTATTCCCTGCGTGTCGTAGAAGGCGACTAAAAGGGGAGGGAGCGGGGGGCTGGAAATCCTCCCCTCTCGTTTTTTTTAATTTTCCAAAAGAAGGAAGAGTGAGGCCCAGGTGAGGATTTTCCAAAAAAGGCCCAGTCCTCTGTTCTTAATGCTACCTCGCTAACGCGGGAAATGGCAAATAGTTTAAAAAAAAAAGAAAAGAAAAAATATATATATACATATATTTTTTTTGTTTTTTGCTTTGTCGCTGTCTCCCGCGTTTGCGAGGTAGTGCAAGGAAACAGACGAAAGAAATGGCCCAACCCACCCCCATACACATGTATATACATATGTCCACACACGCAAATATACATACCTACACAGCTTTCCATGGTTTACCCCAGACGCTTCACATGCCCTGATTCAATCCACTGACAGCACGTCAACCCCGGTATACCACATCGATCCAATTCACTCTATTTCTTGCCCTCCTTTCACCCTCCTGCATGTTCAGGCCCCGATCATACAAAATCTTTTTCACTCCATCTTTCCACCTCCAATTTAGTCTCCCACTTCTCCTCGTTCCCTCCACCTCCGACACATATATCCTCTTGGTCAATCTTTCCTCACTCATTCTCTCCATGTGACCAAACCATTTCAAAACACCCTCTTCTGCTCTCTCAACCACGCTCTTTTTATTTCCACACATCTCTCTTACCCTTACGTTACTTACTCGATCAAACCACCTCACACCACACATTGTCCTCAAACATCTCATTTCCAGCACATCCATCCTCCTGCGCACAACTCTATCCATAGCCCACGCCTCGCAACCATACAACATTGTTGGCACCACTATTCCTTCAAACATACCCATTTCTGCTTTCCGAGATAATGTTCTCGACTTCCACACATTCTTCAAGGCTCCCAGAATTTTCGCCCCCTCCCCCACCCTATGATCCACTTCCGCTTCCATGGTTCCATCCGCTGCCAGATCCACTCCCACATATCTAAAACACTTCACTTCCTCCAGTTTTTCTCCATTCAAACTTACCTCCCAATTGACTTGATCCTCAACCCTACTGTACCTAATAACCTTGCTCTTATTCACTTTTACTCTTAACTTTCTTCTTTCACACACTTTACCAAACTCAGTCACCAGCTTCTGCAGTTTCTCACATGAATCAGCCACCAGCACTGTATCATCAGCAAACAACAACTGACTCACTTCCCAAGCTCTCTCATCCCCAACAGACTTCATACTTGCCCCTCTTTCCAAAACTCTTGCATTCACCTCCCTAACAACCCCATCCATAAACAAATTAAACAACCATGGAGACATCACACACCCCTGCCGCAAACCTACATTCACTGAGAACCAATCACTTTCCTCTCTTCCTACATGTACAACTGCCTTACATACTCGATAAAAACTTTTCACTGCTTCTAACAACTTTCCTCCCACACCATATATTCTTAATACCTTCCACAGAGCATCTCTATCAACTCTATCATATGCCTTCTCCAGATCCATAAATGCTACATACAAATCCATTTGCTTTTCTAAGTATTTCTCACATACATTCTTCAAAGCAAACACCTGATCCACACATCCTCTACCACTTCTGAAACCACACTGCTCTTCCCCAATCTGATGCTCTGTACATGCCTTCACCCTTTCAATCAATACCCTCCCATATAATTTACCAGGAATACTCAACAAACTTTTTTTTTTTTTTTTTGTCGCTGTCTCCCGCGTTTGCGAGGTAGCGCAAGGAAACAGACGAAAGAAATGGCCCAACCCACCCCCATACACATGTATATACATACGTCCACACACGCAAATATACATACCTACACAGCTTTCCATGGTTTACCCCAGATGCTTCACATGCCCTGATTCAATCCACTGACAGCACATCAACCCCGGTATACCACATCGCTCCAATTCACTCTATTCCTTGCCCTCCTTTCACCCTCCTGCATGTTCAGGCCCCGATCACACAAAATCTTTTTCACTCCATCTTTCCACCTCCAATTTGGTCTCCCTCTTCTCCTCGTTCCCTCCACCTCCGACACATATATCCTCTTGGTCAATCTTTCCTCACTCATCCTCTCCATGTGCCCAAACCATTTCAAAACACCCTCTTCTGCTCTCTCAACCACGCTCTTTTTATTTCCACACATCTTTCTTACCCTTACGTTACTTACTTGATCAAACCACCTCACACCACACATTGTCCTCAAACATCTCATTTCCAGCACATCCATCCTCCTGCGCACAACTCTATCCATAGCCCACGCCTCGCAACCAAACAACATTGTTGGAACCACTATTCCTCCAAACATACCCATTTTTGCTTTCCGAGATAATGTTCTCGACTTCCACACATTCTTCAAGGCTCCCAGAATTTTCGCCCCCTCCCCCACCCTATGATCCACTTCCGCTTCCATGGTTCCATCCGCTGCCAGATCCACTCCCAGATATCTAAAACATTTCACTTCCTCCAGCTTTTCTCCATTCAAACTCACCTCCCAACTGACTTGACCCTCAACCCTACTGTACCTAAAAACCTTGCTCTTATTCCCATTTACTCTTAGCTTTCTTCTTTCACACACTTTACCAAACTTATACCTCTGTAATTTGAGCACTCACTCTTATCCCCTTTGCCTTTGTACAATGGCACTATGCACGCATTCCGCCAATCCTCAGGCACCTCACCATGAGTCATACATACATTAAATAACCTTACCAACCAGTCAATAATACAGTCACCCCCTTTTTTAATAAATTCCACTGCAATACCATCCAAACCTGCTGCCTTGCCAGCTTTCATCTTCCACAAAGCTTTTACTACCTCTTCTCTGTTTACCAAATCATTTTCCCTAACCCTCTCACTTTGCACACCACCTCGACCAAAACACCCTATATCTGCCACTCTATCATCAAACACATTCAATAAACCTTCAAAATACTCACTCCATCTCCTTCTCACATCACCACTACTTGTTATCACCTCCCCATTTGCGCCCTTCACTGAAGTTCCCATTTGCTCCCTTGTCTTACGCACTTTATTTACCTCCTTCCAGAACATCTTTTTATTCTCCCTAAAATTTAATGATACTCTCTCACCCCAACTCTCATTTGCCCTCTTTTTCACCTCTTGCACCTTTCTCTTGACCTCCTGTCTCTTTCTTTTATACATCTCCCACTCAATTGCATTTTTTCCCAGCAAAAATCATCCAAATGCCTCTCTCTTCTCTTTCACTTATAATCGTACTTCTTCATCCCACCACTCACTATTATTTATTCATTTTGCTTTGTCGCTGTCTCCCATGTTTGCGAGGTAGCGCAAGGAAACAGACGAAAGAAATGGCCCAACCCACCCCCATACACATGTATATACATATACGTCTACACACGCAAATATACATACCTATACATCTCAACGTATACATATATATACACACACAGACACATACATATATACACATGTACACAATTCACACTGTCTGCCTTTATTCATTCCCATCGCCACCTCGCCACACATGGAATACCATCCCCCTCCCCCCTCATGTGTGCGAGGTAGCACTATGAAAAGACAACAAAGGCCCCATTCGTTCACACTCAGTCTCTAGCTGTCATGCAATAATGCCCAAAACCACAGCTCCCTTTCCACATCTAGGCCCCACACAACTTTCCATGGTTTACCCCAGACGCTTCATATGCCCTGATTCAATCCACTGACAGCACGTCAACCCCGGTATACCACATCGATCCAATTCACTCTGTTCCTTGCACGCCTTTCACCCTCCTGCATGTTCAGGCCCCGATCACTCAAAACCTTTTTCACTCCATCGTTCCACCTCCAATTTGGTCTCCTACTTCTCCTCGTTCCCTCCACCTCTGAAACACATATCCTCTTGGTCAATCTTTCCTCACTCATTCTCTCTATGTGACCAAACCATTTCAAAACACCCTCTTCTGCTCTCTCAACCACACTCTTTTTATTACCACACATCTCTCTTACTCTTACATTACTTACTCGATCAAACCACCTCACACCACATACTGTCCTCAAACATCTCATTTCCAGCACATCCACCTCTTCCGCAGAACTCTATCTATGGCCCATGCCTCACAACCATATAACTATTCCTTCAAACATACTCATTTTTGCTTTCCAAGATAATATTCTTGCCTTCCACACGTTTTTCAACGCTTCCAGAACGTTCACCCCCTCCCCAACCCTGTGACTCACTTCCACTTCCATGATTCCATCCGCTGCCAAATCCACTCCCAGATATCTAAAACACTTTACTTCCTCCAGTTTTTCTCCACTCAAACTTACTTCCAATTGACTGGTCCCTCAACCCTACTGAACCTAATAACCTTGCTCTTATCCACATTTACTCTCAACTTTCTTCTTTCACACACCTTACTAAACTCAGTCACCAGCTTCTGCAGTTTCTCACTCGAATCAGACACCAGCGCTGTATCATCAGCAAACAACAACTGACTCACTTCCCAAGCTCTCTCATCCACAACAGACTGCATATTAGCCCCTGTCTCCAAAACTCTTTCATTCACCACCCCATCTATAAATAAATTAATCTTGGAGACATCACACACCCCTGCCACAAACCGACATTCACTAAGAACCAATCACTTTCCTCTCTTCCCACTCGCACACATGCCTTACATATTCGATAAAAGCTTTTCGCTGCTTCTAACAACTTGCCTCCCACATCATATATTCTTAATACCTTCCACAGAGCATCTCTATCAAACTTTATCATATGCCCTCTGCAAATCCATAAAGCTACATACAAATCTATTTGCTCTTCTAAGTATTTCTCTCATACATTTTTCAAAGCAAACACCTGATCCACACATCCTCTACCACTTCTGAAACCACACTGCTCTTTCCCAATCTGATGCTCTGTCCAACACATATACGTACATATACCTATCAACATATACATACATATATACAGACAAATACATATATACACATGTACATATTGATGCTTGTTTGCATTCATCCATTCCTGTCACTACCCCACCTCATAGGAAATAGCATTGCTACACCCATCCTTCAGCAAGGTAGCTCCAGGAAAAACAGACAAGAAAGGCCACATTTATTCACACTCAGTCTCTAACTGTCGTGTGTAATGCACAGAAACCAAAGCCCCCTATCGACATCCAGGCCCCACAGACTTTTCCATGGTTTACCCGAGACTCTTCACATGCCAGGAAGTACCAGGAATAAATGCGGGAAGGCCACAACTGCTCACATCTATTCTCTAGCTCTCATGTATTATGCACAGAAACCACAGCTACCTATCCACAACAGGCACCCATAGACAATTCCATGGTTTAACACAGGTGCTTTATGGTTCAGTACACTGACAACACATTGACCCCAAGAAACCACATCATTCCAATTCACTCTATCTTGTGCACTGCTTTCATTGTCCTGTATGTTCAGGATGCTACCACTGAAATTTTTTTCATTCCATCCTTTCATTTCCAATTAGGTCTTGCTTTCCTTGCTCCATCCGCTTCTGACACGTGTAACTTCTCTGTCAAATTTTCTTCAATCATTCTCTCCATATGTTCACACCACTTCACACCCCCTCTTCCACTCTCTGCACATTCTCTTTATAACTACAACTATATCTTACCCTTTCATTACTTAATCAAACAACTTCCCACCACACATTGTCTTCAAACATTTCATTCCCAACACATCATCCCTCCTCCTCACAGCCTTATCTAAAGCCCTTGCCTACCATCCATAAAATATTGTTGGGATTACTATACCTTTAAAGATACCTATTTTTGCCCTTCTAACTATCTATATCTATATCTCTGACACTCATTCCCTCAAGAGGGTGGCCATTGGCATTCCCTCAAGAAACTTCCTTAAGAGGGTGGCCACCCGCAAAAGACTCTCCATAGCTGGTGAACTCCAGTTATATACAAATATATAACCCTAAGTCTATTGTTACTGGACTCTGCCTACTCAAGCTTACACTATGAGTGAAAAGTCACTTTTGGAAAAGCTGTATCTTTGGGAATGCAGTCTTATCAAAGTACTTCTCACTCCAAAGTAGTTCAGATTTCCCTGCAACTGGAAGTACAGCAGCTTTGGGCTTCTGGATCCTTAACAAAAAGGTTCTAGAAAATGTCAAGACTCTTTAACAGAAATTGGTCTTGGGGTAATCATGATTAAATAAATAACTCTAGGCCCATTTTTAGGGGACTGTTGCAGCTCTGAGGATGTGCTACAATCAAAGGCAGAGAAACAGGTTTACAGAGCTGGGCAACTAAATGGACATGCAGTAATAGAATAAATTATCCAGAGGCCAAGCTGGAAGACCTAACACACAACATTCAGGATATAGTGACACCAATTAAGTCAATGTAGTTATTCTCTCTAGATCCGACAGATTGGCTCAGGGAAAGTCTGAGATCCTCCATAAGCATAAGATGCTTATTAGGAAGTTTAAAGGAAGTTAAAGGAAGGTTGTTTAAGTAGAAGTCCTCCCTAGGTATGATATGAGAGATGTAACTCTGAGAAGGATGCTAGGTACCTGTGATGGAGTACATAACATCAGTAAGTCAGAGGGAATTAGCCAAATATATCAACTGGAAACAAAATCTTAAAACCTATTACAATATGCACAGGTCTTTTCGCCTAAGTGTTTTCAGTGTCTAAATACTTACTTGTCTGGCTCCAAAAACTGCAGCGATATTTTCTTTAAGAGTAGGGTACCCACTAGTTGACACTAAAACAGTCTTCTTGCCCTTTTCTGTTTGGTTTGTACATGTAATCCTGTTGAAAATAATCAAAATTAATCATGTTTGCTATAAAATACATAATGTAGTTTTGACTTACAAACCCATAAACCCTCAAGGAGCTATGCAGCTTCAAGGCTGCACTACAATTAGAAGCAAGGCAATGATGAACTATTCTAAAGTAACAAGTTCCTCAACGAAACTCTATGATCATACATCGATGATGATACGACCTCACTGAAGGTGACTCTTATCTTGCTGTGTAAACATGATCATGGTGAGTCCAGTAACATCATACATACTGTACTGCAGTGTTTATGGACACAGTGGATCAAGGCTCTTCACTCAAAAATAACAAACCCACATCTAACCTCAGAGTCAAGCCAGATGTACATGAATGGTAATTTGGTCACACCAAAGCCTTCCAGCCAGCAAATCTGTACTGTCTAAGAGGATGCCATCTAAAGCAGTTGATGACACTTCAAACTTGAAGGGTGTTCCATGGAACATTTGTGTTACTTGCACTACAGGATAATCATTAATTGTGAAATGAGAATGGATGACAATATTGTTTGGAAAACAAGAAGAATATCTGAAAAAGATGTCGAATATTCTTCAAGTTATGAGTGAGGTTATGTTCCAGGTTAAACCATTTTATAAGGGGCATAACTCAGGTAAAATTTAAACAAAAGTTATGAGTCTAATGCCATGTCACTTAGTTCTTCAGGTGTATAGAAACAACTGTAAAATGTATGCATACAGTTTGATGCTTTTGGCCTGACCCTTACAGGTTAGGCCAAAAACATGTTCACTAAACCACGATATGACCCCTAATGACAGATGAAATGACAGTGATAACAAAGGACACAGCAACCCTATGAGTCAACAATGCTTAGTAGGCAAAAAGAAAAAAAAAATGTTTTTTGAATGTCAAACAATACACAAGAGTACCAAATCAAAATGAAAGCCTAATTAAAAACTCTTGGGTGTACATCACATAAAGATATAAGAGAATTTCTGCCTATCTATGGATTTCATTCCCATTTACTTACGGTAAAATACATCAAATTCAATAGCACTGTTCCTAAAAAGTATCCATCAAACAAATTCACATTTAATGAGACCCATTTTCCCATATGATCCCTTCTTAAATGCTAAGATGTTTCCCAGGCCAAAACTTTTCAACACAAAAATCCGCTAAGCTGTTTTCCAGGCCAAAACATTTCAACTTAAAAACCCATGTTGTAAATTTAGATGTGGTCTAGGCTGAAGAATTTAGACCCCCCTATAAACCTAATCTAACAAGTACAAACTTCCTTTTGCAGGTACTTGTATGTACCTAATATGTATGGATCATGGTGAGCTGCCTAAGAATTGGTGGAATGCATGTGTAATGCCACTGTATAAAAACAAAAGGGACAAAGGAAAGTGTTTGAATTACAGAGATATAAATTTGTTATGTGTAACTATTAAGATGTATGGAAGAGTGGTAATTAAGACAGTGGTGGCATACACAGAACATCAGATTGGGGGGAACAATGTCATTTTAGGAGTGGTAGAGGATGTGCAGATCTGGTGTCTGCTTTGAAGAATGTGTGAAATATTTAGATAAACAGATAAATTTGTATGTAACATTTATGAATCAGAAACAAGCATAAGATAGGACTGATAAAGATGCTCTGTGAAAGGTGTTATAGAGTACATGGTGCATAAAGAAGCTATTAGAAGCAGTAAGGCATTTTCAATACGAGACTAAGATTGTGCATGTTGGTAGTGAGGAGGGATAGCAGTTCCAGGTGAAGGTGGAGCTGGGTCAGGGGTCTGTGATGTTACCTTGGCTGTTCAATCTATTTATGGATGGGGTGAAAGAGGTAAATGCAAGGGTTCTGGAGAAAGGAGCAGTTATGCAGTCTGCTGGGATTGGGGGGCCTGGGAGGGGAGTCAGTTTTTGTTTGCAGATGACAAGGAAGATATGAGAGAGAAACTGCTGAAGTTAATGTCTGAGTTTGGGAGAGTGTATGAAAGGAAGAAGTTGACAGTGAATGTGAATAAAAGCAAAGTTAACAGGTTTAGCAGTGCAAAGAGACATGTTAGTTGGAGTGTGAGTTTAAGTAGAGAATACTTGGAAGAAACAAAGTGTCTGAGATACTTGGGAATGGACATGGTAGTAAATGGAATCATAGGAGCTGTCAGTCAAAAGGTGGGTGAGAGGATGAAGGTCTTGGGAGCATTAAGGAATGTGTGTAAAGAAAGGTCAATAACTGGGAGGGCAAAAATGTGTATTTCTGAATGTACAGTGTCCTACCCATGGTATATGGATGTGAGACTATAGATGAGAATGTAGGGATGAGAGTAAATGTGTTGAATATGAAATGTTTGAGATGTGGGAGGGTTGATCAAATTAGAAAATTATAGGGTAAGAGAAAAGTGCGGTAATAAGAAAGGTATCTTGAGAGAAGTGAAGAGGGTGTGCTGATAATGTCTTAACACATGGAGAGAGGGAGTAAGGAGAGGCTGACAAAGAGGATATATATATATGTTAGAAGTGGAGGGGGCAAAGGAGATGAGGAAGACTGTATTGGAGATGGAAGATTGGAGTGAATAAGCTTTTGAGTGCTTGAGGCCTGAACATGCAAAAAGGTAAAAGACATTCACATGACAATAATTGTAATGCAATACTGAAAAACATGATATTAAGATAATGAAGAAAGAAGTTTTTCAGGTACTGATAAATGGAGAACAAGAATGTAGTAAGTTTTTAAAAGGATGAAAATGGAACAGGCAAACAGTAGAAAAAAAACTGATAGTCTAAGACAAAACGATAAGACATACTAGTTTCGGAGGGTTTTTCCCTAATGGGCAGTGACATTATGAAAATATATTTGAAGATTATGCAATGATAAACCTACTCAAAAACTAATGAGGCATTAACCATTATGTGATTTCATCACAACAAACTTACATAGATTTCATATCATATGCCAATATCACAAATAATTCATAATCAACAGCCTTATGTTATGAGACTAAGAATAACTTACCTAACCCCTGTAGATATCAGACAGTAAGAATAGAGGACCTGGACCATCTTACTGAACTCCTTTTTGATATTGCGATGAAATTCTTTGTGTCGTACAGGTAATGTTGAGAAAAGTCCCTCTAATGAAACAGTTGTCCCAACCTAGAGACAGGAATGATAAATGGTGAACACATAAATGAGAAAAGCCAAATACATATGTTAATTCTGATCTAACTTAATATTCATATCAAACAGATAGCCTGCAGTCTAAGCAAATAATTGATGTGGCTTGCTCCATGTATAAAGTATATATTCAACAAACCTGTGTAAGTGAACCAAATGTACCCTCTGAAGGTCTAAGTAGTTCTGTACCTTGGTTTCCATATCAAACAAATGACCCAGCTACTTCCTCAGTACGCTATGGGATATTAATGTTAAAACAAATGGGCACTTCAATAAAAGTAATTATGTATACAAGAAAAGCACACAAGAATGCAGGTGTGTTCAGAATGAGAGAATATGGAAAGTGGAAAAATATGGAAAGACAGAGAATTGGTTTTGAATAGATACTGATTTCTTTTTTCTAACAGAAGAGACTTGAAAGTGTGTATGGTTGATAGTTCTTTCACAAAAAAGGCAGCCAAACCTAGACACAAAAGAGCTTAATTTAAAAAAAAAAAAAATCTAGCCCTCCTCTTCATCATTCATCCAGGCAATCACTACCCCCTGAAGGAAATTAAGTAATTAACAGGCCTCAACCAGGGTCAATAAATTCATGGGGACGAGCATCATATAATAAGGGAAAAGCCACGTCCAGGAGCACCACACACCAAGATGAGAGGTAACAAGCATATGTATCCTTCAAGCCATATCTGTGCCCTATAAAAAAAAAGCCCACTGGCATAGTCAACACAGAATTAAGAATTAATGAGAGGCAAATGAGCCAAAACATTCTACTTTCAAACCCTTTAGGATTGCATGTATACAAGTATGGCCACTGGTATCAGAACAGCAAAAATACTTGTATGGGATGCCTTCTCCTGCCCTCAAATGAACTGGTTGGCATACCATCTGGATGTCACAAGTAACCTGTAATGATCAACAGGAAAAATTCCTACATGCCATTAGTAACCCATACACCCAGATATGCTCCAAAGCAAATGTACTTCACAAAGCCTTACTGAGCTGTGTTTTTTATGGGATGAAAATGTGCATATATGCACAAATTGTATATATGTAATAAAAGTAATAACAATATAATTGTAATAGTGTAATTTGTCGGTGTAGTAACAGCAGTTTCTTACTGTACATGGAGAAACATTCACTGTAACTATCATATTGTATCAATCTTTATAAGAGCTAATTTTGCAACTGACTGTGGAAAGAATCAATCAAACAAGCATGTGAGTGAATGACTTGACTAAGTGCACTGTTGGTGGTGGAGGGGAAATGTGAAAAGAAGTGCAAGGAGCCTGCCTGCTGGTAAGCCCATATCTCAGCCCAGCTGGCTTGCTAAATTGAAATGAGCAGCTGAATAAGTAATGAGGGCCACATGCATAGAGAATGTGCTTACAGCTTTAAATTCAACCAAAATGCCTAATGTTAAAACGGTTTTTAGCTGCTGGACACAGCTTGATACTGACAGCCTCAACCCTTGGTCTTATTCTTTAATTGCCTCTAGCCTAAGGTCTTTTGAAACCTAAAAAAGTTTACTTTATAAATCAATTCAAAATAATACTTAGACATAAACATCAAAAAAGAAAAACTTAAATGAGCAGTTGTAATCCGTTTAAGTTTTCTTAGCAGCATGAAGGTTTGTGAAGCTGTTTCTTTCATTTAACCATTCAACATGAGGCCCAAATAAAATGTACCACAAGTAATCATCAGTATCATATTCTCCTATATAATTACTTTCCATCAAACCTGCTCCGTATTGCTTTCTATAGTTTCATGTGTTTATGTCTGAAGCTGAAAGAAACATAATCATCATTCTCATGGCTGCCATATGCATGCTCAATAAGAGTCCTTCTGTTATGGCACTTGTAGGACAATGTTCACTGTGATATTTCAGAGGGTGCACAATTACTGCTGATGATGTATGTTATTTATGTATGGTTCATGGCTGCAACAGAATATTGAATGCAAGTAGGGACACATCAGCAAATATCCCATATGTGTGTGTAGGACTCTGGCCCCAAGTGTATGACACTACTGTAGGACTGAAAGAATTCCTGACCCTGGCAATTGATAGATTTAAAGCCCAACAACCACCCAACCAACTAGAAAAGGTTATTTCTTTCTTCCATCTTTTTCTATTTCACATCCTACTTCCAGACTGAACTGAAGTATTTTTCTTAATTCTTTGATTACCTCCAGTCCTAGGGATAGCATGAAGATTTCCCAGCTCAGAAATTAGTTATTAACTCCAAAGCTGTAGACTGTAGGCTTTGGAAAACATAGTGAGGAAATTCCACTAGTGAAAAATAAAATGAATGAACAACACGTGAAAAGGTGTTCTACTGAATGGTAACAGTACAATTCAATAACTGCATGGAGAGAGGTGCAATGGGCAGCCGCCTTAATAGGAAAGGAGGACGAAAAAAATTATGTGAACACTACTTATGATAATGTTGGGCCACAATGTCTGAGTACAATATGTGGAGGGAGGTGGTTTGATCGAGTAAGTAATGAAAGGGTAGAAGAGATGTGTGGTAATAAAAAGAGTGTGGTTGAGAAAGCAGAAGAGGAAGTATTGAAATGGTTTGGTCACATGGAAAGAATGAGTGAGGAAAGATTGACAAGGAGGGTACATGTGCCAGAAGTGGAGGGAATGAGGAGAAGTGGAAGACCAAATTGGAGGTGGAAGGATGGAGTGAAAAAGATTTTGAGCAATCGGGGCCTGAACATACAGGAGGGTGAAAAGCGTGCAAGGAATAGAGTGAACTGGAACGATGTGGTATACTGGGATCAATGTGCTGTGAATGGATTGAACCAAGGAATGTGAAGTGTCTGGGGTAAACCATGGAAAGTTTTGTGGGGCCTGGATGTGGAAAGGGAGCTGTGGTTTTGGTGCATTACATGTGACAGCTAGAGACTGAGTATGAACAAATGTGGCCTTTGTTGTCTTTTCCTAGCACTGCCTTGTGTGCGCATGGGGGAGGGGAGGGCCATTTCATGTGTGACGGGGTGGCGACGGAAATGAATAAAGGCAGCAAGTATGAATATGTACATGTGTATATAGGTATCTCATTTCCAGCACATCCATCCTCCTGCGCACAACTCTATCCATAGCCCACGCCTTGCAACCATACAACATTGTTGGAACCACTATTCCTTCAAACATACTCATTTTTGCTTTCCGAGATAATGTTCTCGACTTCCACACATTCTTCAAGGCTCCCAGAATTTTCGCCCCCTCCCCCACCCTATGATCCACTTCCGCTTCCATGGTTCCATCCGCTGCCAGATCCACTCCCAGATATCTAAAACACTTCACTTCCTCCAGTTTTTCTCCATTCAAACTCACCTCCCAATTGTGTGGTGTGAGGTGGTTTGACTGAGTAAGTAACGTAAGGGTAAGAGAGATGTGTGGAAATAAAAAGAGCGTGGTTGAGAGAGCAGAAGAGGGTGTTTTGAAATGGTTTGGGCACATGGAGAGAATGAGTGAGGAAAGATTGACCAAGAGGATATATGTGTCAGAGGTGGAGGGAACGAGGAGAAGAGGGAGACCAAATTGGAGGTGGAAAGATGGAGTGAAAAAGATTTTGTGTGATTGGGGCATGAACATGCAGGAGGGTGAAAGGAGGGCAAGGAATAGAGTGAATTGGAGCGATGTGGTATACCGGGGTTGACGTGCTGTCTGGATTGAATCGGGGCATGTGAAGCGTCTGGGGTAAACCATGGAAAGCTGTGTAGGTATGTATATTTTGCGTGTGTGGACATATGTATATACATGTGTATGGGGGTGGGTTGGGCCATTTCTTTCGTCTGTTTCCTTGCGCTACCTCGCAAACGCGGGAGACAGCGACAAAGCAAAAAAAAAAAAAAAAAAAAGTATATAGGTATATGTCTGTGTATGTATATGTAAGTATACCTTGAAATGTATAGGTATGTATATGTGCATGTATGTATATACATGTGTATGAGGGTGGGTTGTGCCATTCTTTCACCTGTTTCCTTGTATTACCTCACTAATGCGGGAGACAGTGACATAGTATAATAAATAAATAAATACATCTCGCCAGCTATTGGAGGTATGAAATATAATATGACTATTGCACAAGCTGCAGTTTAATCGTAAACAAAAATGTTAGTCTTTGGTACAATTTCAAAAACATTACGATCAGGCTATCTGTCTCATCGTACAACACCTGACAGGCTCCTCTCAGATGCTGCATATCTTAAATAAAATTGGTCATACTGCTTCATCTGATACAATACTAAATTTTGAAACCAGTTTCACTCAAATGGAATTCTTATGGGAATGTAAGATGTCCCAGGGATTTCACTAAGAACAGTCATATAAGTTCTTTTGTCTCATACACAGGAAACAATGAGCATTAGTGCCACAGCCATCAGTATTAGAACATGCCCACAAACAAAAATGACAAGGATGACAAAATGTTTGAGTTCCATTCTTATATACTGATCTCTAAGAGAAATGTTTAAAGGCTGAAATGCTGCACAAAGTTTCAAAACTATAAAGCCGTCAAATGGCAACAAGTTCCAGATTCCTGTGTGGAGAAGCTTCAATATATCTCTTTAAAAAGCAGCATTACCTGAGTCTACTAATCACTACTTAACAGTTATGGAAGTTTCATCAACATATATGGCAACCATCAAAACTAACCTCAAGCAAAGCCTGGGTTTGGCAGACAAATCTAATCTTAATACTACCATAATGATTTTGTATGTGACCAGGCCATTTATGCAAAAGCCCAACAGATCAAATGGAATGATTTTCTCCCTACTGGGAGAACTGTTGTTCATTCAAGCTAATTTCATACCACTATAATGTTCCTTGACATAACTGGAGAAAAAGATTTAAAGAGGCTGGTCTTCATGATAATTTAGGTGAGTCTGTAGCTGTTCTTCAAGGATAAGTCAGTTGCAATAAATGGTAAATGGTTATCACTACAATATGAGCATTCAGATATACAAGCTAATTTATCAGGCACTGCAATGCATATGCTACAGAGACTTCCTAGATTATCAACCACGGAATCAGATAACCAATTATGAAGAGAAGACTAATCAATTTAGAGTTGTCAAAGAAATATTCCAATGGAACTCAAGGAGATCATTTACAATCTGATGCTCAACTAAACTTACATAATTACTCAACATATATTTATCAGAGTAAAAGAAATCCAACATTCAAGTTATGGTCATCATATACGGATGTGGTCCAAATGAATGTTGTTTTTCTTCAAACAACTCAAAACTCTAACTGGATATTGCATTTCACTGCGGTTAAAAGATGTTGCCATGGTACTTTTCAAGCAATCATATGAACTATTCAACATACACTCCTGTATACTAGTTGGAAACAACTGATCTACCATTGAGTCATCTTGGGTGTCATCAAGCTATTAAAGAAAGTGGTGACTTGACAATACAGTTCCAGGACAAAGATTCATTTCCTCTAGTCACTTGTGATCAAGCCACTGAGGAAACAGATAATTATGACAAAGTAATTGGGGTTGGAATGCATCACTCTAAACAAAGGAACTTTTCAGAGATGGGTGCTTGCACTACTAGGAAATGTGAAAAGATGGCTGGCCTTAAAATAAACATTAGGGCATCACTATATGGAAGTGGGGAGTGAATGCTGTGTGCAGTATGTGATGTCTAGAATGGGTGGTGTTTTGTTCAGTGGGAGAGACTGTCATTCAAGGTGATTGGAAGGTGTGAGCTGGATTCATGTTCTGCTTGGGGTTAAAAGGGTGATTGAAGACTTGTGAATATTGAGATATTCTGCTCTTGGTGAGCCATTGTTCTAATTGTGAAGCATTTGTGTTGCATGTTTTATGTTGCTACTGTGGTGTGATTTGAGGATGTCTGCACAGGATAGAAACCTCATGCTGAGGTTTCCCTAAGGTCATGGAAGGCCTTGTAGCAAGAGAGCTTGAATGTAGTTTACATGCTTTAGAGGTGAAGCTATGGTCACTGACTCTAGCACAGTGGCCAGCTTCATCATGAAAAAGGCCAATCACTTTTTTTACTGTTGTGGAGGGTGGTGGCAAATTCTTTGTTGATGTCAATTGCTAATAGTACTGTGCAAGAGAGTGGATGAGGTTGGTTTAGTCCATCTTGGATATGTTGTGTGAGGTTGGTGTGTAGTGTCATGATATAGCATCAGGGACTGATGTCATGCAGTGTGGGTGCCAGTAAGAAGTTCTGTACGATTTTGCTGTGCAACAGATTTTCACATGGATTTTGTTTGTAACCAATAGATGATGTCTGTAAGTATCTGAACTGCAAATTGGTCAGTGTTTTATGTGAAAGTTCAATTTGTTGTCAGGGACTGTAGCAAGAGAGTTCTTTATGATTTTAATTGCACTGCAACAATCAATGGTAATAAGTTGCTTCTAAATGGATTTTGTGTAGGTTTTTCATGAATCTCCTTTTTTGAGGTGAGGTTGGTTTATACCTTATTTTTTAGCAGTGTCTCAAGAATATGTTTGTGTGTTTTTTGGGAGCCTTATAAGACAGAAGGAACCTCTGGAGCAGAACATAAGTACTTAAGTTTATGAAATAAAAATCAAAGGTCATTATAAAATAAAGATTGAGATACCAAGCCATAAAAAATGGCTGTATGGCAAAAGAAACCAGACAGTATGTCAATGCTCACCATGACCTGAGAAATAATGAGCTTTGAGTGATTAATAAGAGGTGCAAGGGTGATATTAGCCTGGTCACAGTCGTTGATTGGCTGAAGGCAGATCCATAGAGGAGCAAATACAGTGATGTAGATACCATTGAATAGTTTGCAAAGGGTGGACATAGGTAGGTGCCTCCTCAATAAATATGAGGCTGAACAGTGTCCTACTCAGCACAGTCCCAATGAATGTATCACATACTCGTGAGACAAACTGCAGTGGAGAAAAAAATTATGGGACAGCAATATTGGAAGGCAAATGTGGTCAGAGAACACATAGGCTATGTACTGTTCAACAGATCAGAATACCAAACATTTGATTATTCATTTCGTGACTTTAAAATCAAAATCTGAATGAATAAAAAAAAAATCAACATAGCACTAACCTGCCTTGACACTGGAGTTTTAGTGATTAGTTTTCCATTATGATCATACACCAGTTTAGTGCCAACCTCTTGACTGGCATGACGTGTGGCAATGGTTAGATCACTGAGGGCACACAAAGAACTCAGAGCTTCACCACGAAAACCAAATGTCTTAACTCCAACTAGGTCACCGAAGTCTCTAAGCTTTGAGGTATGGTGTTTTAAAGCTGTAAGTAAAGAGGAAAAAGATTACACGTAAGAAGAAAACCATTTATTTGAGGTCTATTTATCTAATACTCTTTTCAAAGCTGCATCTTTCTCTTTATCATTTGTTGCTTCATATAAATTCATTTCTTAAAAACCAGTTACCATAGGCTTCTAGATATTCATGAACATGTGAAGTTTTATTACATACACCCTACCTCTTATAAAACATAAGCAGTAAAAGGAAGATATCACTATTACCTAAAAAGTGATTCTTAACTGGTGTGCCACAGGTAAACTCCTAAGTTTTCACTCATAAATCATCATAATACAGTGCATTTTTTTCTTTTTTACATTATGGTAGAAATCTAACATTTTTCTATTCTGAAAACAGATTAAATAATGGTCCTAGAGTCCAACTGTATAAATCAAAAGAGCCCTACAGTCCTCAATCTATAAATAAAGTTTATAAAAGATAATATGGGATAAGGCTACCACAAAATATGATATGGGTCAAAGAGTGCTACATAATGTGACATTTGGATGCATTCTGTGAAAAAAGGTCGAAAACCAAGGTTCTAACGGAATACATTTGGGAAAATAAAATACAGGTATCTGTGGTAAAAAACATTTGGAACCCTGACTTTCATGTCGAAAATCAATTACCAGTATATGATAAAGACAGAGACTTAAATAAGCATAAGGCAGTACAGCACTTGACTTGAGTCACCCACAGAATCATGTGTCAAGCATATTTTTCCCTCCCTATGACTGTTGTTCTTTAGCCAAATTCAAACTGTAACATCACTTGGTGATCTGTCACATATTATCAAACCCAACATTGCCTATCAAAAGCTATTTCCCTCACCTACAACAGTTGTTCCTTTTTTTTACCTGTTTTCATTTCTTTCCACTTCCCTTCCTTATGAATTTATATTTCTATGACTGTAATAGACTAACATGTTTTAATCAAAGGATATTCAGTACTACATGAGAGCAATGCATCACCATCCTAGGTCAAGACCAATACATAGTCACCTTATAAAATCATTACACGATGATCAAAGTTGTCATCAGGTAGACCACTTGAAAAAGATGTTTGTTTGATAATGGCTGTTTTTTTTTTATTGTTATTTTGCTTTGTCGCTGTCTCCTGCGTTTGCGAGGTAGCGCAAGGAAACAGACGAAAGAAATGGCCTAACCCACCCACATACACATGTATATACATACACGTCCACACACGCAAATATACATACCTATACATCTCAATGAACACATATATATTTACACACACAGACACATACATATATACACATGCACACAATTCACACTGTCTGCCTTTATTCATTCCCATCGCCACCTCGCCACACATGGAATAACATCCCCCTCCCCCCTCATGTGTGCGAGGTAGCACTAGGAAAGGACAACAAAGGCCCCATTCATTCACACTGTCTCTAGCCGTCATGCAATAATGCCCGAAACCACAGCTCCCTTTCCAAATCTAGGCAACACAAAACTTTCCATGGTTTACCCCAGATGATTCACATGCCCTGATTCAAACCATTGACAGCACGTCAACCCCGGTATACCACATCGATCCAATTCACTCTATTCCTTGCCCGCCTTTCACCCTCTTGCATGTTCAGGCCCCGATCACACAAAATCTTTTTCACTCCATCTTTCCACCTCCAATTTGGTCTCCCACTTCTCCTCGTTCCCTCCACCTCCGACACATATATCCTCTTGGTCAATCTTTCCTCACTCATTCTCTCCATGTGACCAAACCATTTCAAAACACCCTCTTCTGCTCTCTCAACCACGCTCTTTTTATTTCCACACATCTCTCTCACCCTTACATTACTTACTCAATCAAACCACCTCACACCACATATTGTCCTCAAACATCTCATTTCCAGCACATCCACCCTCTTGCGCACAACTCTATCCATAGCCCACGCCTCGCAACCATACAACATTGTTGGCACCACTATTCCTTCAAACATACCCATTTTTGCTTTTGGAGATAATGTTCTTGACTTCTACACATTCTTCAAGGCTCCCAGGATTTTCGCCCCCTCCCCCACCCTATGATTCACTTCCGCTTCCATGGTTCCACCCACTGCCAGATCCACTCCTAGATACCTAAAACACTTTACTTCCTCCAGTTTTTCTCCATTCAAACTTACCTCCCAATTGACTTGACCCTCTACCCTACTGTACCTAATAACCTTGCTCTTATTCACATTTACTCTTAACTTTCTTCTTTCACACACTTTACCAAACTCAGTCACCAGCTTCTGCAGTTTCTCACATGAATCAGCCACCAGCGCTGTATCATCAGCGAACAACAACTGACTCACTTCCCAAGCTCTCTCATCCCCAACAGACTTCATACTTGCCCCTCTTTCCAAAACTCTTGCATTCACCTCCCTAACAACCCCATCCATAAACAAATTAAACAACCATGGAGACATCACACACCCCTGCCACAAACCTACATTCACTGAGAACCAATCACTTTCCTCTCTTCCTACACGTACACATGCCTTACATCCTCGATAAAAACTTTTCAGTGCTTCTAACAACTTTCCTCCCACACCATATATTCTTAGTACCTTCCACAGAGCATCTCTATCAACTCTATCATATGCCTTCTCCAGATCCATAAATGCTACATACAAATCCATATGCTTTTCTAAGTATTTCTCGCATACATTCTTCAAAGCAAACGCCTGATCCACACATCCTTTACCACTTCTGAAACCACACTGCTCTTCCCCAATCTGATGCTTTGTACATGCCTTCACCCTCTCAATCAATACCCTCCCATATAATTTACCAGGAATACTCAACAAACTTATACCTCTGTAATTTGAGCACTCACTCTTATCCCCTTTGCCTTTGTACAATGGCACTATGCACGCATTGTGCCAATCCTCAGGCACCTCACCATGAATAATACATACATTAAATAACCTTACCAACCACTCAACAATACAGTCACCCCCTTTTTTAATAAATTCCACTGCAATACCATCCAAACCTGCTGCCTTGCCGGCTTTTATCTTCCGCAAAGCTTTTACTACCTCTTCTCTGTTTACCAAATCATTTTCCCTAACCCTCTCACTTTGCACACCACCTCGACCAAAACACCCCATATCTGCCACTCTATCATCAAACACATTCAACAAACCTTCAAAATAATCACTCCATCTCCTTCTCACATCACCACCACTTGTTATCACCTCCCCATTCGCCCCCTTCACTGAAGTTCCCATTTGCTTCCTTGTCTTACGCACTTTATTTACCTCCTTCCAGAACATCTTTCTATTCTCCCTAAAATCTAATGATACTCTCTCACCCCAACTCTCATTTGTCCTCTTTTTCACCTCTTGCACCTTTCTCTTGACCTCCTGTCTCTTTCTTTTATACATCTCCCACTCAATTTCATTTTTTCCCTGCAAAAATCGTCCAAATGCCTCTCTCTTCTCTTTCACTAATAATGGCTGTTATTTTTGTCAAAATTATCACAAACTTTTTCTGAACCAGTATTTCCTTAAATCTTAAACAAGTGAGCCCAAAGCATCAAAAGAGATGGGAAATATCAAAAGTAGATAGAATAAATATCAATCAACCTAACTTGATTTGGTGCTGTACAAACACTTAAACTCCACACACCAGCTAGCAGTGCACTGCCTGGTTTATTGCAGCTGACTTGATAGAATCTGACATTTCCTTGGGAGCCTGTACACCAACACAGTTATGAGACAAATATATTAATTTTCATTTCATAATAATGAAACAATTTACAATTTTGGAGACTGTATTGTAACATGATACACGATGAATAACAGTATCATAAAAAATGTTTCACATAATTATCAAGTATATCATTTATTCAAAATTTGATCCACTTACCCTAAGCCACTCTGTTGGTTCACTTTCCCTCTTCTATAGGTATCAGTTTGGTTTTTGCTCCTGAGAACTGGCTACTTGTGTGCCCCCATCACTAGCTAGACCACTTAATACTCGGCAAGCTGCTTCATCACAAGATTACTGTTTGGCCATTGGCAACTCGAGGGTGGGCCATTTTGATAACAGTTTCTTTCCCTACACCTTGAAGTTTCAAGACTCTCTAACGTCTCATGTCTTTCCAAATAACTATTACCTGGCACATTTCTAAAGACAGGTTTTTCATTTCTTCCAAAGTTCATAAATACTGTCCTTTGTCTCTTTTTTTCCCTTTCATTAACCTCTCTATTTCAGTTAAAGCTCAGCCTTAATGTGAACTTTTGTCCAAGACTTGGATCTCCAATGTAATACATATATGGACAGGCTCCCATAATGTCCCTGGGGATAGAAGAGAAGAGAATACTTCCCACATATTCCCTGGTATTCCCCATGTGTCGTCGAAGGCAACTAAAGGAGGGTGGAGTGGGGGGCTGGAAACACTCCCCTTTTTGTATTCCAATTTCTAAAAGAGGAAACAGAAGAAGGACTCGAGAAGGGAGTGCTCATCCTCCTTGAAGGCTCAAACTGGGGTGTATGAATGTGTATGGATGTGACCAAGAAGAAAGGAGAGATAGGTAGTATGCTTAAGGAAAGAAATCTGGATGTTCTGGCTCTGAAGGAAACAAAGCTCAAGAGTAAAAGGTAAGAATGGTTTGGAAAAGTCTTGGGTAAGAGGACAAGAGCAAAGGAAGGAGCAGCACTACTCCTGAAGCATGAGTTGTGGGAACGTGTGATAAAGTGTAAGAAAGTAAATTCTAGATTGATGTGGGGCAAACAACTGAAAGTGAATGGAGGTAGATGGGTGATTATTGTTGCTTATGCACCTGGCCATGAGAAGAAAGATTATGAGAGGCAAGTGTTCTGGGAGCAGCTGAGTGAGTGTGTCAGCAGCATTGGGGCACAAGACTAGGCACTAGTGATGGGTGATTTAAATGTGACTGTGAGTAATGTGGCAGTTGAGAGTACAACTGGTGTACATGGAGTATTCAATGTTGTGAATATAAAACTGGTGAAGAACTTGTGGATTTGTGTGCTGAAAAAAGACTGGTGATTGGGAACACCTGGTTTAAAAAGAGAGATATATACATAAGTATACTTATGTAAGTAGGAGGGATGGTCAAAGGGCATTATCAGATTACATGTTAAATGGTAGGCGTGTAAAAGAGACTTTTGGATGTTAATGAGCTGAGAGGGGCAACTGGAGGGATGTCTGATAACTATCTTGTGGAGGCGAAGGTAAGGATTTGACAAGGTTTTCAAAACAGAAGAGGAAGTGTTGGGGAAAAGAGAGTGGTGAAAGTAAGTGAGCTTGGAAAGGAGACTTGTATAAGGAAGAACCAGGACAGATTGAGTATAGAATGGCAAAAGGTTAGAGTAAATAACGTGAGGGAAATGGATGAGGAATGAGATGTATTCAAGGAAACAGTGATAGCATGTGCAAAAGATGCATGGGGCATGAGAAAGGTAGGAGGTGGGCTGATTAGAAAGGATAAAGTGGTGGGATGAAGAAATAAAGTTGTTGGTGAAAGAGAAAAGAAAGGCATTTGGACAATACTCACAAAGGAGTGCAAATGACTGGGAGATGCTTATTTATTTTATTTATCATACTTTGTCACTGTCTCCCGCATTAGCGAGGTAGCACAAGGAAACAGATGAAAGAATGGCCCAACCCACCCACATACACATGTATAAACATACACGTCCACACACGCACATATACATACCTATACATCTCAATGTATACATATATATACACACACACACAGACATATACATATATACACATGTACATAATTCATACAGTCTGCCCTTATTCATTCCTGTCGCCATCCCACCACACATGAAATGGCAACCCCTCCCCCTGCATGTGCGCGAAGCAGTGCTAGGAAAAGATAACAAAAGCCACATCCGTTCACACTCAGTCTCTAGCTGTCATGTAATAATGCACCAAAACGACAGCTCCCTTTCCATATCCAGGCCCCAAAAAACTTTCCATGGTTTACCACAGACGCTTCACGTGCCCTGGTTCAATCCATTGACAGCACGTCGACCCTGGTATACCACATCATTCCAATCCACTCTATTCCTTGCACGCCTTTCACCCTACTGCATGTTCAGGCCCCGATCACTCAAAATCTTTTTCACTCCATCTTTCCACCTCCAATTTGGTCTCGCACTTATATATATATATATATATATATATATATATATATATATAGACCAAATTAGAGGTGGAAAGATGGAGTGAAAAAGATTTTGAGTGATCGGGGCCTGAACATGCAGGAGGGTGAGAGGCATGCAAGGAATAGAGTGAATTGGAACGATGTGGTATACCGGGGTCGACGTACTGTCAATGGATTGAACCAGGGCATGTGAAGCGTCTGGGGTAAACCATGTAAAGTGTGTGGGGCCTGGATGTGGAAAGGGAGCTGTGGTTTCGGTGCATTATTACATGACAGCTAGAGACTGAGTGTGAACGAATGGGGCCTTTGGTGTTTTTCCTAGCGCTACCTCGCACACATGAGGGGGGAGGGGGTTGTTATTCCATGTGTGGCGAGGTGGCGATGGGAACAAATAAAGGCAGACAGTATGAATTATGTACATGTGTATATATGTATAAGTCTGTGTGTGTATATGTATGTGTACATTGAGATGTATATGTATGTATATTGTGCGTGTGTGGACATGTATGTATATACATGTGTATGTGGGCGGGTTGGGCCATTCTATCGTCTGTTTCCTTGCGCTACCTCGCTAACGCGGGAGACAGTTATAAAGCAAAATAAATATAAATATAAATATATATATATATATATATATATATATTTTTTTTTTTTTTGCTGCTGTCTCCCGTGTTTGCGAGGTAGCGCAAGGAAACAGACGAACGAAATGGCCCAACCCACCCCCATCCACATGCCTTGATTCAATCCACTGACAGCACGTCAACCCCGGTATACCACATCGCTCCAATTCACTCTATTCCTTGCCCTCCTTTCACCCTCCTGCATGTTCAGGCTCCGATCACACAAAATCTTTTTCACTCCATCTTTCCACCTCCAATTTGGTCTCCCTCTTCTCCTCGTTCCCTCCACCTCCGACACATATATCCTCTTGGTCAATCTTTCCTCACTCATTCTCTCCATGTGACCAAACCATTTCAAAACACCCTCTTCTGCTCTCTCAACCACGCTCTTTTTATTTCCACACATCTCTCTTACCCTTACGTTACTTACTCGATCAAACCACCTCACACCACATATTGTCCTCAAACATCTCATTTCCAGCACATCCATCCTCCTGCGCACAACTCTATCCATAGTCCATGCCTCGCAACCATACAACATTGTTGGAACCACTATTCCTTCAAACATACCCATTTTTCCTTTCCGAGATAATGTTCTTGACTTCCACACATTCTTCAAGGCCCCCAGAATTTTCGCCCCCTCCCCCACCCTATGATCCACTTCCGCTTCCATGGTTCCATCCGCTGCCAGATCCACTCCCAGATATCTAAAACACTTCACTTCCTCCAGTTTTTCTCCATTCAAACTCACCTCCCAATTGAATTGACCCTCAACCCTACTGTACCTAATAACCTTGCTCTTATTCACATTTACTCTTAACTTTCTTCTTTCACACACTTTACCAAACTCAGTCACCAGCTTCTGCAGTTTCTCACATGAATCAGCCACCAGCGCTGTATCATCAGCGAACAACAACTGACTCACTTCCCAAGCTCTCTCATCCCCAACAGACTTCATATATATATATATATATATATATATATATATATATATATATATATATATCTTATCTTTTTCTTTTAAACTATTCGCCACTTCCCGCATTAGCGAGGTAGCATTAAGAACAGAGGACTGGGCCTTTGTGGAATATCCTCACCTGGCCCCCCTCTGTTCCTTCTTTTGGAAAATTAAAAAAAAACGAGATGGGAGGATTTCCAGCCTCCCGCTCCCTATATATATATATATATATATATATATATATATATATATATTTTTTTTTTTTTTTTTTTTTTTTTTTTTTTTTTTTATACTTTGTCGCTGTCTCCCGCGTTTGCGAGGTAGCGCAAGGAAACAGACGAAAGAAATGGCCCAACCCCCCCCCCCCCCATACACATGTACATACACACGTCCACACACGCAAATATACATACCTACACAGCTTTCCATGGTTTACCCCAGACGCTTCACATGCCTTGATTCAATCCACTGACAGCACGTCAACCCCTGTATACCACATCGCTCCAATTCACTCTATTCCTTGCCCTCCTTTCACCCTCCTGCATGTTCAGGCCCCGATCACACAAAATCTTTTTCACTCCATCTTTCCACCTCCAATTTGGTCTCCCTCTTCTCCTCGTTCCCTCCACCTCCGACACATATATCCTCTTGGTCAATCTTTCCTCACTCATTCTCTCCATGTGCCCAAACCATTTCAAAACACCCTCTTCTGCTCTCTCAACCACGCTCTTTTTATTTCCACACATCTCTCTTACCCTTACGTTACTTACTCGATCAAACCACCTCACACCACACATTTTCCTCAAACATCTCATTTCCAGCACATCCATCCTCCTGCGCACATCTCTATCCATAGCCCACGCCTCGCAACCATACAACATTGTTGGTACCACTATTCCTTCAAACATACCCATTTTTGCTTTCCGAGATAATGTTCTCGACTTCCACACATTTTTCAAGGCTCCCAAAATTTTCGCCCCCTCCCCCACCCTATGATCCACTTCCGCTTCCATGGTTCCATCCGCTGACAGATCCACTCCCAGATATCTAAAACACTTCACTTCCTCCAGTTTTTCTCCATTCAAACTCACCTCCCAATTGACTTGACCCTCACCCCTACTGTACCTAATAACCTTGCTCTTATTCACATTTACTCTTAACTTTCTTCTTCCACACACTTTACCAAACTCAGTCACCAGCTTCTGCAGTTTCTCACATGAATCAGCCACCAGCGCTGTATCATCAGCGAACAACAACTGACTCACTTCCCAAGCTCTCTCATCCCCAACAGACTTCATACTTGCCCCTCTTTCCAGGACTCTTGCATTTACCTCCCTAACAACCCCATCCATAAACAAATTAAACAACCATGGAGACATCACACACCCCTGCCGCAAACCTACATTCACTGAGAACCAATCACTTTCCTCTCTTCCTACACGTACACATGCCTTACATCCTCGATAAAAACTTTTCACTGCTTCTAACAACTTGCCTCCCACACCATATATTCTTAATACCTTCCACAGAGCATCTCTATCAACTCTATCATATGCCTTCTCCAGATCCATAAATGCTACATACAAATCCATTTGCTTTTCTAAGTATTTCTCACATACATTCTTCAAAGCAAACACCTGATCCACACATCCTCTACCACTTCTGAAACCGCACTGCTCTTCCCCAATCTGATGCTCTGTACATGCCTTCACCCTCTCAATCAATACCCTCCCATATAATTTACCAGGAATACTCAACAAACTTATACCTCTGTAATTTGAGCACTCACTCTTATCCCCTTTGCCTTTGTACAATGGCACTATGCACGCATTCCGCCAATCCTCAGGCACCTCACCATGAGTCATACATACATTAAATAACCTTACCAACCAGTCAACAATACAGTCACCCCCTTTTTTAATAAATTCCACTGCAATACCATCCAAACCTGCTGCCTTGCCGGCTTTCATCTTCCGCAAAGCTTTTACTACCTCTTCTCTGTTTACCAAATCATTTTCCCTAACCCTCTCACTTTGCACACCACCTCGACCAAAACACCCTATATCTGCCACTCTGTCATCAGACACATTCAACAAACCTTCAAAATACTCATTCCATCTCCTTCTCACATCACCGCTACTTGTTATCACCTCCCCATTTATGCCCTTCACTGAAGTTCCCATTTGCTCCCTTGTCTTACGCATGTATATATATATATATATATATATATATATTTTTTTTTTTTTTTTACTTTGTCGCTGTCTCCCGCGTTTGCGAGGTAGCGCAAGGAAACAGACGAAAGAAATGGCCCAACCCCCCCCCCCCCCATACACATGTACATACGTCCACACACGCAAATATACATACCTACACAGCTTTCCATGGTTTACCCCAGACGCTTCACATGCCTTGATTCAATCCACTGACAGCACGTCAACCCCTGTATACCACATCGCTCCAATTCACTCTATTCCTTGCCCTCCTTTCACCCTCCTGCATGTTCAGGCCCCGATCACACAAAATCTTTTTCACTCCATCTTTCCACCTCCAATTTGGTCTCCCTCTTCTCCTCGTTCCCTCCACCTCCGACACATATATCCTCTTGGTCAATCTTTCCTCACTCATTCTCTCCATGTGCCCAAACCATTTCAAAACACCCTCTTCTGCTCTCTCAACCACGCTCTTTTTATTTCCACACATCTCTCTTACCCTTACGTTACTTACTCGATCAAACCACCTCACACCACACACTGTCCTCAAACATCTCATTTCCAGCACATCCATCCTCCTGCGCACATCTCTATCCATAGCCCACGCCTCGCAACCATACAACATTGTTAGAACCACTATTCCTTCAAACATACCCATATATATATATATATATATATATATATATATATATATATATATATATATATATATATTTCTTTTTTTTTTTTTTGCTTTGTTGCTGTCTCCAGCGTTTGCGAGGTAGCGCAAGGAAACAGACAAAAGAAATGGCCCAACCCACCCCCATACACATGTATATACATACGTCCACACACGCAAATATACATACCTACACAGCTTTCCATGGTTTACCCAAGACGCTTCACATGCCCTGATTCAATCCACTGACAGCACGTCAACCCCGGTATACCAAATCGATCCAATTCACTCTATTCCTTGCCCTCCTTTCACCCTCTTGCAAGTTCAGGCCCCGATCACCCAAAATCTTTTTCACTCCATCTTTCTACCTCCAATTTGGTCTCCCACTTCTCCTCGTTCCCTCCACCTCCGACACATATATCCTCTTGGTCAATCTTTCCTCACTCATTCTACCTATGTGCCCAAACCATTTCAAAACACCCTCTTCTGCTCTCTCAACCACGCTCTTTTTATTTCCACACATCTCTCTTATCCTTACGTTACTTACTCAATCAAATCACCTCACACCACACATTGTCCACAAACATCTCATTTCCAGCACATCCACCCTCTTGCGCACAACTCTATCCATAGCCCACGCCTCGCAACTATACAACATTGTTGGAACCACTATTCCTTCAAACATACCCATTTTTGCTTTCCGAGATAATGTTCTCGACTTGCACACATTCTTCAAGGCTCCCAGGATTTTCGCCCCCTCCCCCACCCTATGATCCACTTCCGCTTCCATGGTTCCATCCGCTGCCAGATCCACTCCCACATATCTAAAACACTTTACTACCTCCAGTTTTTCTCCATTCAAACTTACCTCCCAATCGACTTGACCCTCAACCCTACTGTACCTAATAACCTTGCTCTTATTCACATTTACTCTTAACTTTCTTCTTTTACACACTTTACCAAACTCAGTCACCAGCTTCTGCAGTTTCTCACATGAATCAGCCACCAGCGCTGTATCATCAGCGAACAACAACTGACTCACTTCCCAAGCTCTCTCATCCCCATCAGACTTCATACTTGCCCCTCTTTCCAAAACTCTTGCATTCACCTCCCTAACAACCAAATCCATAAACAAATTAAACAACCATGGAGACATCACACACCCCTGCCGCAAACCTATATTCACTGAGAACCAATCACTTTCCTCTCTTCCTACACGTACACATGCCTTACATACTCGATAAAAACTTTTCACTGCTTCTAACAACTTGCCTCCCACACCATATATTCTTAATACCTTCCACAGAGCATCTCTATCAACTCTATCATATGCCTTCTCCAGATCCATAAATGCTACATACAAATCCATTTGCTTTTCTAAGTATTTCTCACATACATTCTTCAAAGCAAACACCTGATCCACACATCCTCTACCACTTCTGAAACCACACTGCTCTTCCCCAATCTGATGCTCTGTACATGCCTTCACCCTCTCAATCAATACCCTCCCATATAATTTACCAGGAATACTCAACAAACTTATACCTCTGTAATTTGAGCACTCACTCTTATCCCCTTTGTCTTTGTACAATGGCACTATGCACACATTCTGCCAATCCTCAGGCACCTCACCATGAGTCATACATACATTAAATAACCTTACCAACCAGTCAATAATACAGTCACCCCCTTTTTTTAATAAATTCCACTGCAATACCATCCAAACCTGCTGCCTTGCCGGCTTTCATCTTCCGCAAAGCTTTTACTACCTCTTATATGTTTACCAAATCATTTTCCCTAACCCTCTCACTTTGCACACCACCTCGACCAAAACACCCTATATCTGCCACTCTATCATCAAACACATTTAACAAACCTTCAAAATACTCACTCCATCTCCTTCTCACATCACCACTACTTGTTATCACCTCCCCATTTGCGCCCCTCACTGAAGTTCCCATTTGCTCCCTTGTCTTACGCACTTTATTTACCTCCTTCCAGAAGATCTTTTTATTCTCCCTAAAATTTAATAATACTCTCTCACCCCAACTCTCATTTGCCCTCTTTTTCACCTCTTGCACCTTTCTCTTGACCTCCTGTCTCTTTCTTTTATACATCTCCCACTCAATTGCATTTTTTCCCTGCAAAAATCGTCCAAATGCCTCTCTCTTCTCTTTCACTAATAATCTTACTTCTTCATCCCACCACTCACTACCCTTTCTAATCAACCCACCTCCCACTCTTCTCATGCCACAAACATCTTTTGCGCAATCCATCAATGATTCCCTAAATACATCCCATTCCTCCCCCACTCCCCTTACTTCCATTGTTCTCAACTTTTTCCATTCTGTACTCAGTTTCTCCTGGTACTTCCTCACACAAGTCTCCTTCCCAAGCTCACTTACTCTCACCACCCTCTTCACCTCAACATTCACTCTTCTTTTCTGAAAACCCATACAAATCTTCACCTTAGCCTCCACAAGATAATGATCAGACATCCCTCCAGTTGCACCTCTCAGCACATTAACATCCAAAAGTCTCTCTTTCGCGTGCTTGTCAATTAACACATAATCCAATAACGCTCTCTGGCCATCTCTCCTACTTACATAAGTATACTTATGTATATCTCGCTTTTTAAACAAGGTATTCCCAATCACCAGTCCTTTTTCAGCACATAAATCTACAAGCTCTTCACCATTTCCATTTACAACACTGAACACCCCATGTATACCAATTATTCCCTCAACTGCCACATTACTCACCTTTGCATTCAAATCACCCATCACTATAACCCGGTCTCGTGCATCAAAACCACTAACACACCCATTCAGCTGCTCCCAAAACACTTGCCTCTCATGATCTTTCTTCTCATGCCCAGGAGCATATGCACCAATAATCACCCATCTCTCTCCATCAACTTTCAGTTTTACCCATATTAATCGAGAATTTACTTTCTTACATTCTATCACATACTCCCACAACTCCTGTTTCAGGAGTACTGCTACTCCTTCCCTTGCTCTTGTCCTCTCACCAAACCCTGTCTTTACTCCCAAGACATTCCCAAACCACTCTTCCCCTTTACCCTTGAGCTTCGTTTCACTCAGAGCCAAAACATACAGGTTCCTTTCCTCAAACATACTACCTATCTCTTCTTTTTTTTCACATCTTGGTTACATCCACACACATTTAGACACCCCAGTCTGAGCCTTCGAGGAGGATGAGCACTCCCCGCGTGACTTCTTCTTCTGTTTCCCATTTTAGAAAGTTAAAAAAATACAAGGAGGGGAGGATTTCTGGCCCCCCGCTCCTGTCCCCTCTAGTCGCCTTCTACGCCTTCTATATATATATATCATACTATTCATCATTTCCCAAGACAGCATGGTAGCGTTAAAAACACAGGACTGAGCCTTTGAGGGAATATCCTTACTTGCCCCCCTTCTCTGTTCCTTTTTTTGTTAAATTAAAAAACGAAAGGGGAGGATCTTAAGTCCCCGCTCCTTCCCCCTTTAGTCGCCTTCTATGACATGCATGGAATACGTGGGAAGCAGTCTTTCTCCCCATCCCCAGAATAAATAAAGTGCGTAAGACAGGTTAACAAATGGGAACATCAGTGAAGGGGGCCAATGGGTAGGTAATAACAAGTAATGATGATGTGAGAGGGAGATGGATTGAGTATTTTGAAGGTTTGTTGAATGTATTTGATGATAGAATGGCAGATATAGGGTGTTTCAGTTGAGGTAGTCTGCAAAGTGAGAGGGTTAGGGAGAAATGATTTGGTAAACAGAGAAAACGCAGTAAAAGCTTTGCGGAAGATGAAAATCAGCAAGGCAGCAGGTTTGGATGGTATTGCAGTGGAATTTATTAAAAAGGGGGTGACTGTATTGTTGACTGGTTGGTAAGGTTATTTAATGTATGTATGACTCATGGTGAGATGCCTGAGGATTGGAGGAATGCTTGCATAGTGCCATTCTACAAAGGCAAAGGGGATAAAAGGGAGTGCTCAAATTACAGAGGTAGAAGTTTGTTGAGTATTCCTGGGAAATTATATGGGAGGGTATCGATTGAGAGGGTGATGGCATGTACAGAGCATCAGATTGGGGAAGAGCAGTGTGGTTTCAGAAGTGATAGAGGATGCGTGGATCAGATGTTTGCTTTAAAGAATGTATATGAGAAATACTTAGATGAGCAAATGGATTTGTATGTAGCAGTTATGTATCTGGAGAAGGCATATGATAGAGTTGATAGACATACTCTGTAGAAGGTATTAAAAATATATGGTGTGGGAGGCAAGTTGTTAGAAGCAGTGAAAAGTTTTTATCGAGGATGTAAGGCATGTGTAGGTGTAGGAAGAGAGGAAAGTGACTGGTTCTCAGTGAATGTAGGTTTGCGGTAAGGGTGTGTGATGTCTCCATGGTTGTTTAATTTGTTCATGGATAGGGTTGTTAGGGAGGTGAATGCAAGAGTTTTGGAAAGAGGGGCAAGTATGCAGTCTGTTGTGGATGAGAGAGCTTGGGAAGTGAGTCAGTTGTTGTTCACTGATGATACAGCTCTGGTGGCTGATTCATGTGAGAAACTGTAGAAGCTGGTGACTGAGTATGGTAAAGTGTGTGAAAGAAGAAAGCTGAGAGTAAATGTGAATAAGAGCAAGGATATTAGGTACAGTAGGGTTGAGGGACAAGTCAACTGGGAGGTAAGTTTGAATGGAGAAAAACTGGTGGAAGTGAAGTGTTTTAGATATCTGGGAGTGGATTTGTCAGTGGATGGAGCCATGGAAGCGGAAGAGAATCATAGGGTGGGGGAGGGAACGAAAGTTCTGGGAGCGTTGAAGAATGTGTGGAAGCCGAGAACATTATCTCGGAAAGCAAAAATGGGTATGTTTGAAAGAATAGTGGTTCCAACGATGTTATATGGTTGTGAGGAATGGGCTATGGATAGAGTTGTGCGGAGGAAGGTGGATGTGCTGGAAATGAGACGTTTGAGGACAATATGTGGTGTGAGATGGTTTGATCGAGTAAGTAATAATAGGGTAAGAGAGATGTGTGGTAATAAAAAGAGTGTGGTTGAGAGAGCAGAAGAGGGTGTTTTGAAATGGTTTGGTCATATGCAGAGAATGAGTGAGGAAAGAATGACCAAGAGGATATATGCGTCACAGGTGGAGGGAACGAGGAGAAGTGGGAGACCAAATTGGAGGTGGAAAGATGGAGTGAAAAAGATTTTGAGTGATCGGGGCCTGAACATGCAGGAGGGTGAAAGGCGTGCAAGGAATAGAGTGAATTGGAACGATGTGGTATACCGGGGTTGACGTGCTGTCAATGGATTGAACCAGAGCATGTGAAGCGTCTGGGGTAAACCACTGAAAGTTCTGTGGGGCCTGGATGTGGAAAGGGAGCTGTGGTTTTGGTGCATTATTACATGACAGCTAGAGACTGAGTGTGAACGAATAGGGGCATTTATTGTCTTTTCCTAGCGCTACCTCGCACACATGAGAGGGGAGGGGGATGGTATTCCATGTGTGGCGAGGTGGCGATGGGAATGAATAAAGGCAGACAGTGCGAATTGTGTGCATGGGTATATATGTATGTGTCTGCGTGTGTATATATATATGTACATTGAGATGTATAGGTATGTATATTTGCATGTGTGGACGTGTATGTATATACATGTGTA
Source organism: Panulirus ornatus (assembly GCF_036320965.1). Lineage (NCBI taxonomy): Eukaryota > Metazoa > Arthropoda > Malacostraca > Decapoda > Palinuridae > Panulirus > Panulirus ornatus. The sequence goes on along the minus strand of NC_092230.1, from coordinate 15,014,683 downwards.
TGGGGGTGGGTTGGGCCATTTCTTCCATCTGTTTCCTTGCGCTACCTCGCAAACGCGGGAGACAGCGACAAAGCAAAAGAAATAAAATAAATATTCATATTTATATATTTATTTTGATTTGTCGCTGTCTCACGCGTTAGTGAGGTAGCGCAAGGAAACAGACGAAAGAATGGCCCAACCCGCCCACATACACATGTACATACATACACGTCCACAAACGCAAATATATATACCTATACATTTCAATGTACACATATATATACACACACAGACATATACATATATACACATGTACATAATTCATACTGCCTTTATTTGTTCCCATCGCCACCTCGTCACACATGGAATAACAACCCTCTCCCCCCTCATGTGTGCAAGGTAGCGCTAGGAAAAGACAACAAAGGCTCCATTCGTTCACACTCAGTCTCTAGCTGTCACATAATAATGCACCGAAACCACAGCTCCCTTTCCACATCCAGGCCCCACACACTTTCCATGGTTTACCCCAGACGCTTCACATGCCCTGGTTCAATCCATTGACAGCAAGTCGGCCCCAGTATACCACATCGTTCCAATCCACTCTATTCCTTGCACGCCTTTCACCCTCCTGCTTGTTCAGGCCCCGATCACTCAAAATCTTTTTCACTCCATCTTTCTACCACCAATTTGGTCTCCCACTTCTCCTCGTTCCCTCCACCTCTGACACATATATCCTCTTGGTCAATCTTTCGTCACTCATTCTCTCCATGTGACCAAACCATTTCAAAACACCCTCTTCTGCTCTCTCAACCACACTCTTTTTATTTCCACACATCTCTCTCACACTTACATTATATGGTGTGAGGTGGTTTGATCGAGTAAGTAATGTAAGGGTGAGAGAGATGTGTGGAAATAAAAAGAGTGTGGTTGAAACAGGAGTTGTGGGAGTATGTGATAGAATGTAAGAAAGTAAATTTTCAATCAATATGGGTAAAACTGAAAGTTGATGGAGATAGATGGGTGATTATTGGTGCATATGCACCTGGGCACGAGAAGAAAGATCATGAGAGGCAAGTGTTTTGGGAGCAGCTGAATGAGTGTGTTAGTGGTTTTGATGCACTCAACCTGGTTATAGTGATGGGTGATTTGAATGCAAAGGTGAGTAATGTGGCAGTTGAGGGAATAATTGGTGAACATGGGGTGTTCAGTGTTGTAAATGGAAATGGCGAAGAGCTTGTAGATTTATGTGCTGAAAAAGGACTGGTGATTGGGAATACCTGGTTTAAAAAGCAAGATATACATAAGTATACATATGTAAGTAGGAGAGATGGCCAGAGAGCATTATTGGATTACGTGTTAATTGACAGGCGCGCGAAAGAGAGCCTTTTGGATGTAAATGTGCTGAGAGGTGCAACTGGAGGGATATCTGATCATTATCTTGTGGAGGCTAAGGTGAAGATTTGTATGGGTTTGCAGAAAAGAAGAGTGAATGTTGGGGTGAAGAGGGTGGTGAGAGTAAGTGAGCTTGGGAAGGAGACTTGTGTGAGGAAGTACCAGGAAAGACTGAGTACAGAATGATAAAAGGTGGGAACAATGGAAGTAAGGGAGGAATGGGATGTATTTAGGGAATCAGTGATGGATTGCGCAAAAGATGCTTGTGGCATGAGAAGCGTGGGAGGTGGGTTGATTAGAAAGGGTAGTGAGTGGTGGGATGAAGAAGTAAGATTATTAGTGAAAGAGAAGAGAGAGGCATTTGGACGATTTTTGCAGGGAAAAAATGCAATTGAGTGGGAGATGTATAAAAGAAAGAGACAGGAGGTCAAGAGAAAGGTGCAAGAGGTGAAAAAGAGGGCAAATGAGAGTTGGGGTGAGAGAGTATCATTAAATTTTAGGGAGAATAAAAAGATGTTCTGGAAGGAGGTAAATAAAGTGCGTAAGATAAAGGAGCAAATGGGAACTTCAGTGAGGGGCGCAAATAGGGAGGTGATAACAAGTAGTGGTGATGTGAGAAGGAGATGGAGTGAGTATTTTGAAGGTTTGTTGAATGTGTTTGATGATAGAGTGGCAGATATAGGGTGTTTTGGTCGAGGTGGTGTGCAAAGTGAGAGGGTTGGGGAAAATGATTTGGTAAACAGAGAAGAGGTAGTAAAAGCTTTGCGGAAGATGAAAGCCGGCAAGGCAGCAGGTTTGGATGGTATCGCAGTGGAATTTATTAAAAAAGGGGGTGACTGTATTGTTGACTGGTTGGTAAGGTTATTCAATATATGTATGACTCTTGGTGAGGTGCCTGAGGATTGGCGGAATGCGTGCATAGTGCCATTGTACAAAGGCAAAGGGGATAAGAGTGAGTGCTCAAATTACAGAGGTATATGTTTGTTGAGTATTCCTGGTAAATTATATGGGAGGGTATTGATTGAGAGGGTGAAGGCATGTACAGATCATCAGATTGGAGAAGAGCAGGGTGGTTTCAGAAGTGGTAGAGGATGTGTGGATCAGGTGTTTGCTTTGAAGAATGTATGTGAGAAATACTTAGAAAAGCAAATGGATTTGTATGTAGCATTTATGGATCTGGAGAAGGCATATGATAGAGTTGATAGAGATGCTCTGTAGAAGGTATTAAGAATATATGGTGTGGGTGGCAAGTTGTTAGAAGCAGTGAAAAGTTTTTATCAAGGATGTAAGGCATGTGTACGTATAGGAAGAGAGGAAAGTGATTGGTTCTCAGTGAATGTAGGTTTGTGGCAAGGGTGTGTGATGTCTCCATGGTTGTTTAATTTGTTTATGGATGGGGTTGTTAGGGAGGTGAATGCAAGAGTTTTGGAAAGAGGGGCAAGAATGAAGTCTGTTGTGGATGAGAGAGCTTGGGAAGTGAGTCAGTTGTTGTTCACTGATGATACAGCTCTGGTGGCTGATTCATGTGAGAAACTGCAGAAGCTGGTGACTGAGTTTGGTAAAGTGTGTGAAAGAAGAAAGTTAAGAGTAAATGAGAATAAGAGCAAGGTTATTAGGTACAGTAGGGTTGAGGGTCAAGTAAATTGGGAGGTAAGTTTGAATGGAGAAAAACTGGAGGAAGTAAAGTGTTTCAGATATCTGGGAGTGGATCTGGCAGTGGATGGAACCATGGAAGCGGAAGTGAATCATAGGGTGGGGGAGGGGGCGAAAATCCTGAGAGCCTTGAAGAATGTGTGGAAGTCGAGAACATTATCTCGGAAAGCAAAAATGGGTATGTTTGAAGGAATAGTGGTTCCAACAATGTTGTATGGTTGCAAGGCGTGGGCTATGGATAGAGTTGTGCGCAGGAGGGTGGATGTGCTGGAAATGAGATGTTTGAGGACAATGTGTGGTGTGAGGTGGTTTGATCGAGTAAGTAATGTAAGGGTAGGAGAGATGTGTGGAAATAAAAAGAGCGTGGTTGAGAGAGCAGAAGAGGGTGCTTTGAAATGGTTTGGGCACATGGAGAGAATGAGTGAGGAAAGATTGACCAAGAGGATATATGTGTCGGAGGTGGGAGGGAACGAGGAGAAGTGGGAGACCAAATTGGAGGTGGAAAGATGGAGTGAAAAAGATTTTGAGTGATTGGGGACTGAACATGCAGGAGGGTGAAAGGCGGGCAAGGAATAGAGTGAATTGGATCGGTGTGGTGTACTGGGGTTGGCGTGCTGTCGGTGGATTGAATCAGGGCATGTGAAGCGTCTGGGGTAAACCATGGAAAGCTGTGTGGGGCCTGGATGTGGAAAGGGAGCTGTGGTTTTGGGCATTATTGCATGACAGCTAGAGACTGAGTGTGAACGAATGAGGCCTTTGTTGTCTTTTCCTAGCGCTTCCCCGCACACATGAGGGGGGAGGGGGATGGTATTCCATGTGTGGCGAGGTGGCGGTGGGAGTGAATAAAGGCAGACAGAGTGAATTGTGTGCATGGGTATATATGTATGTGTCTGTGTGTATATATGTGTGTACATTGAGATGTATAGGTATGTATATTCGCGTGTGTGGACGTGTGTGTATATCCATGTGTATGGGGGTGGGTTGGGCCATTTCTTTCTTCTGTTTCCTTGCACTACCTCACAAATGCGGGAGACAGCGACAAAGCAAAATAAATATAAATAAATATTTTTTTTTTTTTTTTTATACTTTGTCGCTGTCTCCCGCGTTTGCGAGGTAGCGTTCTTGGTTACATCCACACACATTTAGGCACCCCACTCTGAGCCTTCGAGGAGGATGATCACTCCCCGCGTGACTCCTTCTTCTGTTTCCCATTTTAGAAAGTTAATACAAGGAGGGGAGGATTTCCGGCCCCCCGCTCCCGTCCCCTCTAGTCGCTTTCTACGACACGCGAGGAATACGTGGGAAGTATTCTTTCACCCCTATCCCCAGGGATAATATACATATATATATACATATACACACACACACACACATACACACACATACGCACATACACACACACACACACACATACATATATATACATATGAAAAATGTAAGAAACAATTTAGAAAACAAACTTTTAGCTTGAAATGAATGAAAAAATGAATGTCACATAATGGTTCAACCTCTGGCTATGGAAAAGGAAATGTACAATTTATTCACACAAACGTCAATAGCAGTTCTCATCAATTTCACCACTGTATCAATAAGCTTCAATGTCTAAGCTACATTTTTCTCCAACTTCACTATTTTCTTGTCAAAAACACCATGCATGAAAACTATCACTCCATTAACACAACTATAACATTTACTTCCCCTTTAAAAGTTCTGGGGAAGTCTGTCTCGATACACTGCGGCGAGGCGACGCGACGCTGACACAATCACTGTCACAATATCACTTCTGCCTCCTCAAGTCAATCTCTCAGCCACAGTGCAGGCCTTCATCGTCGAAATCGGTCTTCTGGAGGTTACCGTTGTCGATGGGTGTGACCATGTCCTTGCTGGAGTTGCAGCCCATCCTCACCACCGCCCCGACGCCGATTCCTCTCCAGTACTCGTAGCTTACTGATAAGAGCGACTGGCTCTTATATATATATATATATATATATATATATATATATATTTTTTTTTTTATACTTTGTCGCTGTCTCCCGCGTTTGCGAGATAGCGCAAGGAAACAGACGAAAGAAATGGCCCAACCCCCCCCTATACACATGTATATACATACGTCCACACACGCAAATATACATACCTACACAGCTTTCCATGGTTTACCCCAGACGCTTCACATGCCTTGATTCAATCCACTGACAGCACGTCAACCCCGGTATACCACATCACTCCAATTCACTCTATTCCTTGCCCTCCTTTCACCCTCCTGCATGTTCAGGCCCCGATCACACAAAATCTTTTTCACTCCATCTTTCCACCTCCAATTTGGTCTCCCTCTTCTCCTTGCTCCCTCCACCTCCGACACATATATCCTCTTGGTCAATCTTTCCTCACTCATCCTCTCCATGTGCCCAAACTACTTCAAAACACCCTCTTCTGCTCTCTCAACCACGCTCTTTTTATTTCCACACATCTCTCTTACCCTTACGTTACTCACTCGATCAAACCACCTCACACCACACATTGTCCTCAAACATCTCATTTCCAGCACATCCATCCTCCTGCGCACAACTCTATCCATAGCCCACGCCTCGCAACCATACAACATTGTTGGAACCACTATTCCTTCAAACATACCCATTTTTGCTTTCCGAGATAATGTTCTCGACTTCCACACATTCTTCAAGGCCCCCAGAATTTTCGCCCCCTCCCCCACCCTATGATCCACTTCCGCTTCCATGGTTCCATCCGCTGACAGATCCACTCCCAGATATTTAAAACACTTCACTTCCTCCAGTTTTTCTCCATTCAAACTCACCTCCCAATTGACTTGACCCTCAACCCTACTGTACCTAATAACCTTGCTCTTATTCACCTTTACTCTTAACTTTCTTCTTCCACACACTTTACCAAACTCAGTCACCAGCTTCTGCAGTTTCTCACATGAATCAGCCACCAGCGCTGTATCATCAGCGAACAACAACTGACTCACTTCCCAAGCTCTCTCATCCCCAACAGACTTCATACTTGCCCCTCTTTCCAAAACTCTTGCATTTACCTCCCTAACAACCCCATCCATAAACAAATTAAACAACCATGGAGACATCACACACCCCTGCCGCAAACCTACATTCACTGAGAACCAATCACTTTCCTCTCTTCCTACACGTACACATGCCTTACATCCTCGATAAAAACTTTTCACTGCTTCTAACAACTTTCCTCCCACACCATATATTCTTAATACCTTCCACAGAGCATCTCTATCAACTCTATCATATGCCTTCTCCAGATCCATAAATGCTACATACAAATCCATTTGCTTTTCTAAGTATTTCTCATATACATTCTTCATAGCAAACACCTGATCCACACATCCTCTACCACTTCTGCAACCACACTGCTCTTCCCCAATCTGATGCTCTGTACATGCCTTCACCCTCTCAATCAATACCCTCCCATATAATTTACCAGGAATACTCAACAAACTTATACCTCTGTAATTTGAGCATTCACTCTTATCCCCTTTGCCTTTGTACAATGGCACTATGCACGCATTCCGCCAATCCTCAGGCACCTCACCAAGAGTCATACATACATTAAATAACCTTACCAACCAGTCAACAATACAGTCACCCCCTTTTTTAATAAATTCCACTGCAATACCATCCAAACCTGCTGCCTTGCCGGCTTTCATCTTCCGCAAAGCTTTCACTACCTCTTCTCTGTTTACCAAATCATTTTCCCTAACCCTCTCACTTTGCACACCACCTCGACCAAAACACCCTATATCTGCCACTCTATCATCAAACACATTCAACAAACCTTCAAAATACTCACTCCATCTCCTTCTCACATCACCACTACTTGTTATCACCTCCCCATTTGCGCCCCTCACTGAAGTTCCCATTTGCTCCCTTGTCTTACGCACTTTATTTACCTCATTCTAGAACATATTTTTATTCTCCCTAAAATTTAATGATACTCTCTCACCCCAACTCTCATTTGCCCTTTTTTTTACCTCTTGCACCTTTCTCTTGACCTCCTGTCTCTTTCTTTTATACATCTCCCACTCAATTGCATTTTTTCCCTGCAAAAATCGTCCAAATGCCTCTCTCTTCTCTTTCACTAATACTCTTACTTCTTCATCCCACCACTCACTACCCTTTCTAATCAACCCACCTCCCACTCTTCTCATGCCACAAGCATCTTTTGCGCAATCCATCACTGATTCCCTAAATACATCCCATTCCTCCCCCACTCCCCTTGCTTCCATTGTTCTCACCTTTTTCCATTCTGTACTCAGTCTCTCCTGGTACTTCCTCACACAGGTCTCCTTCTCAAGCTCACTTACTCTCACCACCCTCTTCACCCCAACATTCACTCTTCTTTTCTGAAAACCCATACAAATCTTCACCTTAGCCTCCACAAGATAATGATCAGACATCCCTCCAGTTGCACCTCTCAGCACATTGACATCCAAAAGTCTCTCTTTCGCACGCCTGTCAATCAACACGTAATCCAATAACACTCTCTGGCCATCTCTCCTACTTACATAAGTATACTTATGTATATCTCGCTTTTTAAACCAGGTATTCCCAATCAACAGTCCTTTTTCAGCACATAAATCTACAAGCTCTTCACCATTTCCATTTACAACACTCAACACCCCATGTATACCAATTATTCCCTCAACTGCCACATTACTCACCTTTGCATTCAAATCACCCATCACTATAACCCGGTCTCGTGCATCAAAACCACTAACACACTCATTCAGCTGCTCCCAAAACACTTGCCTCTCTTGATCTTTCTTCTCATGCCCAGGTGCATATGCACCAATAATCACCCACCTCTCTCCATCAACTTTCAGTTTTACCCATATTAATCGAGAATTTACTTTCTTACACTCTATCACATACTCCCACAAATATATATATATATTTTATTTTTGCTTTGTTGCTGTCTCCCGCGTTTGCGAGGTAGCGCAAGGAAACAGACGAAAGAAATGGCCCAACCCACCCCCATACACATGTATATACATACACGTCCACACACGCAAATATACATACCTATACATCTCAATGTACATATATATATATATACACACGCAGACACATACATATATACCCATGCACACAATTCACACTGTCTGCCTTTATTCATTTCCATCGCCACCTCGCCAACCTCGCCACACATGAAATACCATCCCCCTCCCTCCTCATGTGTGCAAGGTAGCGCTAGGAAAAGACAACAAAGGCCCCATTTGTTCACACTCAGTCTCTAGCTGTCATATATATATATATATATATATATATATATATATATATATATATATATATATATATATATATATATGTATATCATCCCTGGGGACAGGGGTGAAAGAATACTTCCCACGTATTCCTCGCGTGTCGTAGAAAGCGACTAGAGGGGACGGGAGTGGGGGGCCGGAAATCCTCCCCTCCTTGTATTAACTTTCTAAAATGGGAAACAGAAGAAGGAGTCACGCGGGGAGTGCTCATCCTCCTCGAAGGCTCAGAGTGGGGTGCCTAAATGTGTGTGGATGTAACCAAGATGTGAAAAAAGGAGAGATAGGTAGTATGTTTGAGGAAAGGAACCTGGATGTTTTGGCTCTGAGTGAAACGAAGCTCAAGGGTAAAGGGGAAGAGTGGTTTGGAAATGTCTGGGGAGTGAAGTCAGGGGTTAGTGAGAGGACAAGAGCAAGGGAAGGAGTAGCAATACTCCTGAAACAGGAGTGGTGGGAGTATGTGATAGAATGTAAGAAAGTAAATTCTCGATTAATATGGGTAAAATTGAAAGTTGATGGAGAGATGTGGGTGATTATTGGTGCATATGCACCTGGGCATGAGAAGAAAGATCATGAGAGGCAAGTGTTTTGGGAGCAGCTAAATGAGTGTGTTAGCGGTTTTGATGCACGAGACCGGGTTATAGTGATGGGTGATTTGAATGCAAAGGTGAGTAATGTGGCAGTTGAGGGAATAATTGGTATGCATGGGGTGTTCAGTGTTGTAAATGGAAATGGTGAGGAGCTTGTAGATTTATGTGCTGAAAAAGGACTGATGATTGGGAATACCTGGTTTAAAAAGCGAGATATACATAAGTATACTTATGTAAGTAGGAGAGATGGCCAGAGAGCGTTATTGGATTACGTGTTAATTGACAGGCACGCGAAAGAGAGACTTTTGGATGTCAATGTGCTGAGAGGTGCAACTGGAGGGATGTCTGATCATTATCTTGTGGAGGCTAAGGTGAAGATTAGTATGGGTTTTCAGAAAAGAAGAGTGAATGTTGGGGTGAAGAAGGTGGTGAGAGTAAGTGAGCTTGGGAAGGAGACCTGTGTGAGGAAGTATCAGGAGAGACTGTGTACAGAATGGAAAAAGGTGAGAACAATGGAAGTAAGGGGAGTGGGGGAGGAATGGGATGTATTTAGGGAATCAGTGATGGATTGCGCAAAAGATGCTTGTGGCATGAGAAGAGTGGGAGGTCGGCTGTTTAGAAAGGGTAGTGAGTGGTGGGATGAAGAAGTAAGAGTATTAGTGAAAGAGAAGAGAGAGGCATTTGGACGATTTTTGCAGGGAAAAAATGCAGTTGAGTGGGAGAAGTATAAAAGAAAGAGACAGGAGGTCAAGAGAAAGGTGCAAGAGGTGAAAAAAAGGGCAAATGAGAGTTGGGGTGAGAGACTATCAGTAAATTTTAGGGAGAATAAAAAGATGTTCTGGAAGGAGGTAAATAGGGTGCGTAAGACAAGGGAGCAAATGGGAACTTCAGTGAAGAGCGTAAATGGGGAGGTGGTAACAAGTAGTGGTGATGTGAGAAGGAGATGGAATGAGTATTTTGAAGGTTTGTTAAATGTGTCTGATGACAGAGTGGCAGATATAGGGTGTTTGGGTCTAGGTGGTGTTAGGGAAAATGATTTGGTAAACAGAGAAGAGGTAGTAAAAGCTTTGCGGAAGATGAAAGCCGGCAAGGCAGCAGGTTTGGATGGTATTGCAGTGGAATTTATTAAAAAAGGGGGTGACTGTATTGTTGACTGGTTGGTAAGGTTATTTAATGTATGTATGACTCATGGTGAGGTGCCTGAGGATTGGCGGAATGCGTGCATAGTGCCATTGTACAAAGGCAAAGGGGATAAGAGTGAGTGCTCAAATTACAGAGGTATAAGTTTGTTGAGTATTCCTGGTAAATTATATGGGAGGGTATTGATTGAGAGGGTGAAGGCATGTACAGAGCATCAGATTGGGGAAGAGCAGTGTGGTTTCAGAAGTGGTAGAGGATGTGTGGATCAGGTGTTTGCTTTGAAGAATGTATGTGAGAAATACTTAGAAAAGCAAATGGATTTGCATGTAGCATTTATGGATCTGGAGAAGGCATATGATAAAGTTGATAGAGATGCTCTGTGGAAGGTATTAAGAATATATGGTGTGGGAGGCAAGTTGTTAGAAGCAGTGAAAAGTTTTTATCGAGGATGTAAGGCATGTGTACGTGTAGGAAGAGAGGAAAGTGATTGGTTCTCAGTGAATGTAGGTTTGCGGCAGGGGTGTGTGATGTCTCCATGGTTGTTTAATTTGTTTATGGATGGGGTTGTTAGGGAGGTAAATGCAAGAGTCTTGGAAAGAGGGGCAAGTATGAAGTCTGTTGGGGATGAGAGAGCTTGGGAAGTGAGTCAGTTGTTGTTCGCTGATGATACAGCGCTGGTGACGGATTCATGTGAGAAACTGCAGAAGCTGGTGACGGAGTTTGGTAAAGTGTGTGGAAGAAGAAAGTTAAGAGTAAATGTGAATAAGAGCAAGGTTATTAGGTACAGTAGGGTTGAGGGTCAAGTCAATTGGGAGGTGAGTTTGAATGGAGAAAAACTGGAGGAAGTGAAGTGTTTTAGATATCTGGGAGTGGATCTGTCAGCGGATGGAACCATGGAAGCGGAAGTGGATCATAGGGTGGGGGAGGGGGCGAAAATTTCGGGAGCCTTGAAAAATGTGTGGAAGTCGAGAACATTATCTCAGAAAGCAAAAATGGGTATGTTTGAAGGAATAGTGGTTCCAACAATGTTGTATGGTTGCGAGGCGTGGGCTATGGATAGAGTTGTGCGCAGGAGGATGGATGTGCTGGAAATGAGATGTTTGAGGACAATGTGTGGTGTGAGGTGGTTTGAGCGAATAAGTAACGTAAGGGTAAGAGAGATGTGTGGAAATAAAAAGAGCGTGGTTGAGAGAGCAGAAGAGGGTGTTTTGAAATGGTTTGGGCACATGGAGAGAATGAGTGAGGAAAGATTGACCAAGAGGATATATGTGTCGGAGGTGGAGGGAACGAGGAGAAGAGGGGGACCAAATTGGAGGTGGAAAGATGGAGTGAAAAGGATTTTGTGTGATCGGGGCCTGAACATGCAGGAGGGTGAAAGGAGGGCAAGGAATAGAGTGAATTGGAGCGATGTGGTATACAGGGGTTGACGTGCTGTCGGTGGATTGAATCAAGGCATGTGAAGCGTCCGGGGTAAACCATGGAAAGCTGTGTAGGTATGTATATTTGCGTGTGTGGACGTGTGTATGTACATGTGTATGGGGGGGGTTGGGCCATTTCTTTCGTCTGTTTCCTTGCGCTACCTCGCAACCGCGGGAGACAGCGACGAGGTATAAAAATATATATATATATATATATATATATATATATATATATATATATATATATATATATATCGCTTTTTAAACCAGGTATTCTCAATCACCAGTCCTTTTTCAGCACATAAATCTACAAGCTCTTCACCATTTCCATTTACAACACTCAACACCCCATGTATACCAATTATTCCCTCAACTGCCACATTACTCACCTTTGCATTCAAATCACCCATCACTATAACCCGGTCTCGTGCATCAAAACCACTAACACACCAATTCAGCTGCTCCCAAAACACTTGCCTCTCATGATCTTTCTTCTCATGCCCAGGTGCATATGCACCAATAATCACCCATCTCTCTCCATCAACTTTCAGTTTTACCCATATCAATCGAGAATTTACTTTCTTACATTCTATCACATACTCCCACAACTCCTGTTTCTGGAGTACTGCTACTCCTTCCCTTGCTCTTGTCCTCTCACTAACCCCTGACACTACTCCCAAGACATTCCCAAACCACTCTTCCCCTTTACCCTTGAGCTTCGTTTCACTCAGAGCCAAAACATCCAGGTTCCTTTCCTCAAACAAACTACCTATCTCTCCTTTTTTCACATCTTGGTTACATCCACACACATTTAGACACCCCAGTCTGAGCCTTCGAGGAGGATGAGCACTCCCCGCGTGACTCCTTCTTCTGTTTCCCATTTTAGAAAGTTAAAAAATACAAGGAGGGGAGGATTTCTGGCACCCCGCTCCCGTCCCCTCTAGTCGCCTTCTACGACACGCGAGGAATATATACATAAGTATACGTATGTAAGTAGGAGAGATGGCCAGAGAGCGTTATTGGATTACGTGTTAATTGACAGGCACGCGAAAGAGAGACTTTTGGATGTTAATGTGCTGAGAGGTGCAACTGGAGGGATGTCTGATCATTATCTTGTGGAGGCTAAGGTGAAGATTTGTATGGGTTTTCAGAAAAGAAGAGTGAATGTTGGGGTGAAGAGGGTGGTGAGAGTAAGTGAGCTTGGGAAGGAGACTTGTGTGAGGAAGTACCAGGAGAAACTGAGTACAGAATCGAAAAAGGCGAGAACAATAGAAGTAAGGGGAGTGGGGGAGGAATGGGATGTATTTAGGGAATCAGTGATGCATTGCGCAAAAGATGCTTGTGGCATGAGAAGAGTGGGAGGTGGGTTGATTAGAAAGGGTAGTGAGTGGTGGGATGAAGAAGTAAGATTATTAGTGAAAGAGAAGAGAGAGGCATCTGGATGACTTTTGCAGGGAAAAAATGCAATTGAGTGGGAGATGTATAAAAGAAAGAGACAGGAGGTCAAGAGAAAGGTGCAAGAGGTGAAAAAGAGGGCAAATGAGAGTTGGGGTGAGAGAGTATAATTAAATTTTAGGGAGAATAAAAAGATGTTCTAGAAGGAGGTAAATAAAGTGCGTAAGACAAGGGAGCAAATGGGAACTTCAGTGAAGGGCGCAAATGGGGAGGTGATAACAAGTAGTGGTGATGTGAGAAGGAGATGGAGTGAGTATTTTGAAGGTTTGTTGAATGTGTTTGATGATAGAGTGGCAGATATAGGGTGTTTTGGTCGAGGTGGTGTGCAAAGTGAGAGGGTTAGGGAAAATGATTTGGTAAATAGAGAAGAGGTAGTAAAAGCTTTGCGGAAGATGAAAGCCGGCAAGGCAGCAGGTTTGGATGGTATTGCAGTGGAATTTATTAAAAAAGGGGGTGACTGTATTATTGACTGGTTGGTAAGGTTATTTAATATATGTATGACTCATGGTTAGGTGCCTGAGGATTGGCGGAATGCGTGCATAGTGCCATTGTACAAAGGCAAAGGGGGTAAGAGTGAGTGCTCTAATTACAGAGGTATAAGTTTGTTGAGTATTCCTAGTAAATTATATGGGAGGGTATTGATTGAGAGGGTGAAGGCATGTACAGAGCATCAGACTGGGGAAGAGCAGTGTGGTTTCAGAAGTGGTAGAGGATGTGTGGATCAGGTGTTTGCTTTGAAGAATGTATGTGAGAAATACTTAGAAAAGCAAATGGATTTGTATGTAGCATTTATGGATCTCGAGAAGGCAAATGATAGAGTTGATAGAGATGCTCTGTGGAAGGTATTAAGAATATATGGTGTGGGAGGAAAGTTGTTAGAAGCAGTGAAAAGTTTTTATCGAGGATGTAAGGCATGTGTACGTGTAGGAAGAGAGGAAAGTGATTGGTTCTCAGTGAATGTAGGTTTGCGGCAGGGGTGTGTGATGTCTCCATGGTTGTTTAATTTGTTTATGGATGGGGTTGTTAAGGAGGTAAATGCAAGAGTTTTGGAAAGAGGGGCAAGTATGAAGTCTGTTGGGGATGAGAGAGCTTGGGAAGTGAGTCAGTTGTTGTTCGCTGATGATACAGCGCTGGTGGCTGATTCATGTGAGAAACTGCAGAAGCTGGTGACTGAGTTTGGTAAAGTGTGTGAAAGAAGAAAGTTAAGAGTAAATGTGAATAAGAGCAAGGTTATTAGGTACAGTAGGGTTGAGGGTCAAGTCAACTGGGAGTCAAGTTTGAATGGAGCAAAACTGGAGGAAGTAAAGTGTTTTAGATATCTGGGAGTGGATCTGGCAGCGGATGGAACCATGGAAGCGGAAGTGGATCATAGGGTGGGGGAGGGGGTGAAAATTCTGGGGGCCTTGAAGAATGTGTGGAAGTCGAGAACATTATCTCGGAAAGCAAAAATGGGTATGTTTGAAGGAATAGTGGTACCAACAATGTTGTATGGTTGCGAGGCGTGGGCTATGGATAGAGTTGTGCGCAGGAGGATGGATGTGCTGGAAATGAGATGTTTGAGGACAATGTGTGGTGTGAGGTGGTTTGATCGAGTAAGTAACGTAAGGGTAAGAGAGATGTGTGGAAATAAAAAAAGCGTGGTTGAGAGAGCAGAAGAGGGTGTTTTGAAATGGTTTGGGCACATGGAGAGAATGAGTGAGGAAAGATTGACCAAGAGGATATATGTGTCGGAGGTGGAGGGAACGAGGAGAAGTGGGAGACCAAATTGGAGGTGGAAAGATGGAGTGAAAAAGATTTTGTGTGATCGGGGCCTGAACATGCAGGAAGGTGAAAGGAGGGCAAGGAATAGAGTGAACTGGATCGATGTGGCATACCGGGGTTGACGTGCTGTCAGTGGATTGAATCAGGGCATGTGAAGCGTCTGGGGTAAACCATGGAAAGCTGTGTAGGTATGTATATTTGTGTGTGTGGACGTATGTATATACATGTGTATGAGGGTGGGTTGGGCCATTTCTTTCATCTGTTTCCTTGCACTACCTAGCAAACGCGGGAGACTGCGGAAAAAAAAAAAAAAAATATATATATATATATATATATATATTATTTATTTATTTATTTATTATACTTTGTCGCTGTCTCCCGCGTTTGCGAGGTAGCGCAAGGAAACAGACGAAAGAAATGGCCCAACCCACCCCCATACACATGTATATACATACGTCCACACACGCAAATATACATACCTACACAGCTTTCCATCATACTTCATACTATTCGCCATTTCCCGAGTTAGCGAGGTAGCATTAAGAACAGAGGACTGGGCCTTTGAGGGATATATATATATATATATATGAATGGATGGGCTATTCTTCATCTGTTTCGTAGCACTACCTTACTGATGCGGGAAATAGCGATTAAGCTTAATATATAATAATGAATAAATACAATTCATAGTCTCATACACAGCACTGTCATTCACTGCACAATGACCTAAGCTCTGCCATCATCAGTTTAGAAAATTCCACTGTTTTTTCCTCCATATCACAATTACAATATTTTTCCTGTCATGATCAAAACAACATTCAACATTCTTAAAATCAATATCATTAGTGTTTGAGATAATCACTAATCTTATGGGTTGAACATGCATGGCTGCAGCAAAAAGCAGTGAGTGCACATGCCTAAGAGTGACACTAACATACCTTCCCTTTCTGTTATATGGGTAAATGATATAGCAGGATTTAATCCCAGTGCTAATTACAGTTGCTTGTGACAAGATACCCCAATGCATTAAAAAAAATTCAAATGAGGGCACAAAAAGGCATCACAAAAATATGGTTACAGTTGTTGTGTTAAGTACAAATAATCATGGTTACAGAGGTTAAGGTGTTAAAATTTCTAGTCAGTACTGGAAGGTGGATCCCATGAAATGGGAGCCTTTAGGTCACATTAAATTTCATCAAACGTGTTAGTGGTATGATAAGTATACAAATACAGTCATGAATGAAATCACAGAGAAAAGGCTCTGGGCTTTCAATGGTCATTTCATCAAATGAGTTGTATCTGTTTTAACATAATTCTTCTTGAAAATCACAATAATCAGAAACCAAAATTATATTTTCATAAAGTAAATTCCTACCTCATTTAGGGTGGTGAGTCTCACAGCATGGGTACAATGTCTGACTAAACACATAACAGTAGTATAAAATTACAAAGAATACTTACTGGGTATAGGACATTATCAGCATACATGCCATCTCCCTCCTAAAATTGGAAGACAAAGGTTCGAGGCTCTCATCAAACAGTATGCAATTCTTTACCTCGGCTTTCCCTTTGTGTGTAACTGCTGAGGCAAACAGCATGTTTTTCACACAAACTTATTTCCAAGTTTAATCCAAATATCTACACTTGCCCTGGCTCTTCACTACTATAATTATTGTAAAAAGAGTACTTTAGTAGCAAAACAAAAAGATTACATTTTCACCACAGTGGCAAATACTGTATATGTGTGACTGTATAAAAAGGCATATAAAAAATTACACTGAAAGCTTTGCATATTCAAGGGCCCTATGTCATCTAATCAACTGTCTGTAGCTGAAATACTTAATATGATGCATAACTTTGTATTGTTGCATCTTTTAATCTCTACTTAAGCCAATAATCTTTTGATTAAAAGAGTGGATACAGAAAAGCTTGTGGTTAATCCATTTCTAGTAATACCTATAATCTTTTGATCAAGAGAGCGGTTACAGAAAAGCTTGTGGTTAATCCTTCATTGGAAAGTGACATAATTTGATACTCTCTAAGTCATGACAGCCAACATCAACTGTTATTCTCCTAGAAAATGAATGCCAACATCATTTGAACTTTTAGATTTTCCTGCCTTTGCTTAAATATCTAGCAAACTTATCATACAACTAGTAGCCTGCAGAGGTCTCTTTTTATCACTGAGAAGCTATAGAAAAAATTCTGCTCTATTCAGTACCCCTACTACCACCATTCTAACTACACAGCCATCAACCTGCAGGTAGTGCATACACAGTGCCCTGTATGAAATACATAGATTATTGGATAACCTAAATGCTGAGGGGGAACACTTCTCATACATAACAGTTTGGGAAGAAGTAACAGAAAAACAACAAAAAGAAATTTGAAGAATCAAGTGACTCAGGGAGCAATTCCTACATAGCTATGCAGGAAGGTGGGAGGCCAGCTTAGGAAATATCTCCACAGACCTCATGCTTGTTGAAGAAGCTACATAACAATGTACCTAAATTTCTCTTTATGCAATCATAGGATAATGGAGGATGTATGTAATACATGACAGTCATAAAGCTAGAACACTTACAAAGAAAAAACAGCTCCAATATGCTTTCCACATGTAACATATTCTTGATGTCCTCACAAATATTCATAGTGTGAAAGGTGAAATATTTCTAAATATATTCTCATCATTTACCACCAAACTGTGCCTATTTATGAAATATGAAAACATGAAAACAAGCTCAACAGAAATAAAGAAATATCATCTAAACTTCCTCCACTCTTATTGAGAGCTGTAAGCCATGTCATCCAAAGCCCTTCTGCCTGCTCACTTAGTACATAGTGAAGGCAACATAAAGGTAATAACATAACTTTCTGCATATTTTCTGTTACTTTTTAATGTTATCATTTTATAAAGGATTATTTTTTCACACAGTGAAGAAATTTCCAGATCATCCCAAAATTTATGGGTTAACCCTTAAATCTCTAGCATTCATAGTTTTTCCCATTCCCTACAAAAGGTTTTTGTAGCCATAGAGATGTTCTTATACTTACAGGGTCAAAGCCATAGAGATGTTCTTATACTTACAGAGTCAAGGCCATAGAGATGTTCTTATACTTACAGAGTTAAAGCCATAGAGATGTTCTTATACTTACAAAGCCATAGAGATGTTCTTATACTTAAAGCATAGAGATGTTCTTATACTTAAAGAGTCAAAGCCATAGAGATGTTCTTATACTTACAGAGTCAAAGACAAATGGCATAAAAATAAATTTACTCTGTATTACCCTAGAGGTGATAAAGCTTCAGTGCTATCAGAGATGAGAGTGAAGTGTTTCCATGTGTCTTAATAATGATTTTTTCTACCTAAATGGGGTGAATGTCATTCTCCTTTGATTTCCTTCATAAACAAGAAATATAAATATCTTTTTTAGCACCTTCATCAGCAACATTTATTCAGATACCATAGGTACATATGAAGAAACTGGCAAATATGGCAACACTGACACAAACTGCACACTTCCCTATGCCACTGTATCTGCAGGGGAACTGGGTGTAGATTACCTATTTGTACAATATGGGGAGAGAATTCCATGCTCATGGGGTCCCATGTACGGAACTATATGTGCCATCTGGTAGCCTTTTTAACCTTTGTAAACTGACAGCATTCTCTGTCTCACTGGTTCATTTATTTCATTCATCCATCACCCTAATATTATAAGAGCACTCAGCATTTTTTCTTACTAGCCTTTTGCTAAGCTTTCTGGCATGGTCTCTGCTTACACTGGTGTTGCATCTCTTGAAGGAGTGCTCTGTATTGATATCATCCAGATAATTTAGAAAGTGAATGTTATGCGAAAGCATTTGGCTCCCCTTCCATCCTAAACTGAAACACTGCCTTGAAATTATAGTGGGAATTCTTGATGTGAAGTTCTTATTCATGGATACTATACTATACCGATCACATGGTGAAGATAATTCATGAATGTTAAAGGGCTAAACGGCTTGTGTCATCATTTGAAAATCCACCAAGGACTGATACTATAGTCACATGATGATCTAACTTTTTCTGCCATTGTTTAAACATCGAGCTGACTTAATGTACCATTATTTGACTTAGAGATCTCTCTTGTCACCAGAAGATATAGAAAAAATTCTGTTCACCTCTGTAACCCTACAGCCCACTTAAGTTCATGGCCACTGAAGTGAAGTTGTGGTTGCACTGTGACCCTGTGGAAAATATGTCGACTGTAGAGTAACTTACTGGATGAAAAGGAACACTTTTGATATGTATCAGTTGTACAGGAAAGTGAAGAAGACCAGCATGAGAAAGGTGAAAAAATAAGTGGCTTACAGAGTGATTTACGGGGTATTATCTCAGGAGGAGAAAAACCAGCATGAAAGACCAACCCAGCACCCTCAAAAACATGGTTGTGGGAACCATGCCCCAGACAGACTAATAGCTAAGGAAGGCATTTAATGACACTTTCTAGAACTAGTGCCATACATGCATGTACACATAGTAGATTGAAAAGAAAAACTGGCAGGCACATGGCATAGGAAGTGTGGTGTTTCTTTATGTATTAGTAAGTGCTGTAGAGAATATTACTCCCTGAGTGATAATAATGTGCTGAAAATATACATAAAATTGCTGCGTGAGACTTATATAAAGCTAATAAAGTATATACATGAAGAAAGTGTGAAAAATATGTAAAAGAGTAATTTACAATAAATATATTCGCCATGAAGGTTACATCCTTGAAAAATCAGTGTAAAATAAGACCAAATGTGATAAGAAGTAAAAAACAAGACTACCATATACATCCATCTTGTCATTAGGTGAGGAAAGATCTCAAGATTTGCCAGCATCAGGCTCTACTGTATCTTGCTACTAATCCAATATTACAAAATAAAGGCAGGTACATGATGTTTCTGTTTACATTTGTTCTCCTTTTATGTGCTGTTTATAGTTCTGCATGCAGATCTATTATTCAATAACTTTTTTCACGAGGGGCTAATCATGGGAGATAATACCGCTGTATAAGAATTATAGAAATAAGGATAACTTTTGCTACAAATTCTAAGTAGATTCTTATGCTAACACTAAAACAAAATGGCAAACACTTCATGTGATAAGAAAATCAAGACACAAAATTCTTACACAAATATTTCCAATGAGGCTGTTTGGTCTTCAAAGACAGGACAGATGCAGTATGGTGCACTTGAAAATTATCTTCTTAAAAACTGTTTTCTACTGCAAGCAAGATTCACTTCAGTTACGTAATAGCCAGACCAAGATGCAGAATTCTCCAGCAGCTATCATTAACATGCTGTGGGTCTCTAACACCAAAAGGAAGATTCTGCATGTACCACTGTACTATAAGTATTAACCCTTAAATAACGAGAGTTTTCATATGACGAGCTACAAAGCAGGTGCCAGGAGTCATCATACGAGTGCTAAGATTCACAGGCTTATTTTGAATCCTCCCCACCACTATTCTGAAATTCACATGGCTGTAAAGTATTATCGTGTCTGCTTAATTCAGAGACTACCCTACTCTGGAGTCAATTCTGAAGAGTAAATATATATATAAATAAATGTAAACTAGGAGAACCAGTTGACCAAACTGGAGAAGGAAGGATGGAGTGAAAAAGATTTTCAGCAATCAGGGCCTGAACATGCATGATGGTGAAAGGTATGCATGGAATAGATTGAACTGGAATGATGTGGTATACTAGGATCGACATGCCATCTATGGAATGAGTCAGGGAATGTGCAACATCCAGAGTAAAGCATGGAGAGGTCCTGGGGCCTGGCTGTGAATAGGGAGCTCCAGTTAATCATTACACACGACAACTCATTTATGGATGTGACCATTCTTCAACTGTCTCCTGGTGCTACCTTGCTGACACAGGGTGGTGACTGGGTGTGGGAGAAAAGAGGTGAATGTACATGTTATCTCCTTTCTTTTCCTTCATGCATTTGTACTGTTTCCTGTAGGGTAAGGTGGCATCAGGAATGGAAGGTGTGCAAGTATCAATATGTATGTGTATATATGTATACATGTATATGTATGTGCATAAATGTATATATATATATATATATATATATATATATATATATATATATATATATATATATTTTTTTTTGCTTTGTCGCTGTCTCCCGCGTTTGCGAGGTAGCGCAGGGAAATAGACGAAAGAAATGGCCCAACCCACCCCCATACACATGCCTTGATTCAATCCACTGACAGCACATCAACCCCGGTATACCACATCGCTCCAATTGACTCTATTCTTTGCCCTCCTTTCACCCTCCTGCATGTTCAGGCCCCGATCACACAAAATCTTTTTCACTCCATCTTTCCACCTCCAATTTGGTCTCCCACTTCTCCTCGTTCCTCCACCTCCGACACATATATCCTCTTGGTCAATCTTTCCTCACTCATTCTCTCCATGTGACCAAACCATTTCAAAACACCCTCTTCTGCTCTCTCAACCACGCTCTTTTTATTTCCACACATCTCTCTTACCCTTACGTTACTTACTCGATCAAACCACCTCACACCACACATTGTCCTCAAACATCTCATTTCCAGCACATCCATCCTCCTGCGCACAACTCTATCCATAGCCCACGCCTCGCAACCATACAACATTGTTGGAACCACTATTCCTTCAAACATACCCATTTTTGCTTTCCGAGATAATGTTCTCGACTTCCACACATTCTTCAAGGCTCCCAGAATTTTCGCCCCCTACCCCAACCAATGATCCACTTTCCGCTTCCATGGTTCCATCCGCTGCCAGATCCACTCCCAGATATCTAAAACACTTCACTTCCTCCAGCTTTTCTCCATTCAAACTCACCTCCCAATTGACTTGACCCTCAACCCTACTGTACCTAATAACCTTGCTCTTATTCACCTTTACTCTTAACTTTCTTCTTTCACACACTTTACCAAACTCAGTCACCAGCTTCTGCAGTTTCTCACATGAATCAGCCACCAGCGCTCTATCATCAGCGAACAACAACTGACTCACTCCCCAAGCTCTCTCATCCCCAACAGACTTCATACTTGCCCCTCTTTCCAAAACTCTTGCATTCACCTCCCTAACAACCCCAACCATAAACAAATTAAACAACCATGGAGACATCACACACCCCTGCCGCAAACCTACATTTACTGAGAACCAATCACTTTCCTCTCTCCCTACACGTACACATGCCTTACATACTCGATAAAAACTTTTCACTGCTTCTAACAACTTGCCTTCCATACCATATATTCTTAATACCTTCCACAGAGCATCTCTATCAACTCTATCATATGCCTTCTTCAGATCCATAAATGCTACATACAAATCCATTTGCTTTTCTAACTATTTCTCACATACATTCTTCAAAGCAAACACCTGATCCACACATCCTCTACCACTTCTGAAACCACACTGCTCTTCCCCAATCTGATGCTCTGTACATGCCTTCACCCTCTCAATCAATACTCTCCCATATAATTTACCAGGAATACTCAACAAACTTATGCCTCTGTAATTTGAGCACTCACTCTTATCCCCTTTGCCTTTGTACAATGGCACTATGCACGCATTCCGCCAATCCTCAGGCACCTCACCATGAGTCATACATACATTAAATAACCTTACCAACCAGTCAATAATACAGTCACCCCCTTTTTTAATAAATTCCACTGCAATACCATCCAAACCTCCTGCCTTGCCGGCTTTCATCTTCCGCAAAGCTTTTACTACCTCTTCTCTGTTTGCCAAATCATTTTCCCTAACCCTCTCACTTTGCACACCACCTCGACCAAAACACCCTATATCTGCCACTCTATCATCAAACACATTCAACAAACCTTCAAAATACTCACTCCATCTCCTTCTCACATCACCACTACTTGTTACCACCTCCCCATTTGCGCCCTTCACTGAAGTTCCCATTTGCTCCCTTGTCTTACGCACTTTATTTACCTCCTTTCAGAACATCTTTTTATTCTCCCTAAAATTTAATGATACTCTCTCACCCCAACTCTCATTTGCCCTCTTTTTCACCTCTTGCACCTTTCTCTTGACCTCCTGTCTCTTTCTTTTATACATCTCCCTCTCAATTGCATTTTTTCCCTGCAAAAATCGTCCAAATGCCTCTCTTCTCTTTCACTAATACTCTTACTTCTTCATCCCACCACTCACTACCCTTTCTAATCAACCCACCTCCCACTCTTCTCATGCCACAAGCATCTTTTGCGCAATCCATCACTGATTCGCTAAATACATCCCATTCCTCCCCCACTCCCCTTACTTCCATTGTTCTCACCTTTTTCCATTCTGTACTCAGTCTCTCCTGGTATTTCCTCACACAAGTCTCCTTCCCAACCTCACTTACTCTCACCACCCTCTTCACCCCAACATTCACTCTTCTTTTCTGAAAACCCATACAAATCTTCACCTTAGCCTCCACAAGATAATGATCAGACATCCCTCCAGTTGCACCTCTCAGCACATTAACATCCAAAAGTCTCTCTTTCGCGCGCCTGTCAATTAACACGTAATCCAATAACGCTCTCTGGCCATCTCTCCTACTTACATACGTATACTTATGTATATCTCGCTTTTTAAACAAGGTATTCCCAATCACCAGTCCTTTTTCAGCACATAAATCTACAAGCTCTTCACCATTTCCATTTACAACACTCAACACCCCATGTATACCAATTATTCCCTCAACTGCCACATTACTCACCTTTGCATTCAAATCACCCATCACTATAACCTGGTCTCGTGCATCAAAACCACTAACACACTCATTCAGCTGCTCCCAAAACACTTGCCTCTCATGATCTTTCTTCTCATGCCCAGGTGCATAATAATAATCACCAATAATCACCCATCTCTCTCCATCAACTTTCAGTTTTACCCATATCGATCAAGAATTTACTTTCTTACATTCTATCACATACTCCCACAACTCCTGTTTCAGGAGTACTGCTACTCCTTCCCTTGCTCTTGTCCTCTCACTAACCCCTGACTTTACTCCCAAGACATTCCCAAACCACTCTTCCCCTTTACCATTGAGCTTCGTTTCACTCAGAGCCAAAACATCCAGGTTCCTTTCCTCAAACATACTACCTATCTCTCCTTTTCTCACATCTTGGTTACATCCACACACATTTAGACACCCCAGTCTGAGCCTTCGAGGAGGATGAGCACTCCCCGCGTGACTCCTTCTTCTGTTTCCCATTTTAGAAAGTTAAAAAAAAAATACAAGGAGGGGAGGATTTCTGGCCCCCCGCTCCCGTCCCCTCCAATCGCCTTTTTTTTTTTTTTTTTTTTTTCCAAAAGAAGGAACAGAGGGGGCCAGGTGAGGATATTCCAAAAAAGGCCCAATCCTCTGTTCTTAACGCTACCTCGCTATCGCGGGAAATGGCGAATAGTATGAAAAAAAAAAAAAAAAAAAAAAATATATATATATATATATATATATATATATATATATATATATACATTATCCCTGGGGATAGGGGAGAAAGAATACTTCCCACGTATTCCCTGCGTGTCGTAGAAGGCGACTAAAAGGGGAGGGAGCGGGTGGCTGGAAATCCTCCCCTTTCTTGTTTTTTTTTTTAATTTTCCAAAAGAAGGAACAGAGAAGGGGGTCAGGTGAGGATATTCCCTCTAAGGCCCAGTTCTCTGTTCTTAACGCTACCTCGCTAACGCGGGAAATGGCAAATAGTATGAAAAAAAAAAATATATATATATACATATACATATACATACACATACACACGCACATATACACACACACACACACATATACATATATATACATATGAAAAAAGTAAGAAATAATTTAGAAAACTGAAACTTCTAGCTTGAAATGAAATGAGAAAATGAATGTCACATAATGGTTCAACCTCTGGCTATGGAAAGGGAAAATGTATAATTTATTTACACAAACGTCAATAGTAGTTCTCATCAATTTAACCAATGTATCAATAAGCTTCAATGTCTAAGCTACATTTTTTTTCCAATTTCACTATTTTCTTGTAAAAGCACAATGTATGAAAACTATCACTCCAATAACACAACTATAAACATTTACTTCCCCTTTAAAAAAGTTCTGGGGAAGTCTGTCTCGATACACTGCGGGACACTCTACCACCTGGTAAGGTTTGTGTTGCAATGGTTCTTGATTCACAAACGTAGTAGCATCACTGGTGGGCGGAAGAGCATTCTTGTAACCACAGCAAGGATCACAGTCTGTGCAACTCCATTATGATGGTTCTCCATTATGATGGTTCTTCTCCTTGTTAAGTGCTTCTGGGAGGTTGAGGACAAGAGTCGAGAGCCGACAACAGTCAGCTGGTCTCACCAGTTCTGTAATAAGTTCAACTGGAACACGTTCCATCAGTAAATCCATTACCATGATTCAAGATGTAACAAACAACACCCCACCCTGATGGTAGATCTGTGACCTCTCTGTGACAGAACAGTCTGCGGTAACACATCGTGGTAGTGGAGAAACTCCTCGACCTTCTAACTGGGATAATACATACTCTTCTTCATTTGATGTTGTTCCTATCACAATAACTAAATTACCAGCATCATTGTACGTAATGATTAAATTCTCCAAGATCCTTTCAAGTCCCAGTCCCTTGGCTGACACAAGGAGTCCATCTTCATGTAAGAGATCCAATAACATCTGATTCTCATATTCCAACATTTGGGGAGGATTCTTTTAAACCTTAAACTTAGCTCTATATCGAAGTACGACCCTATATATATATATATATATATATATATATATATATATATATATATATATATATATTCATATAGTTTTGGAAAGAGGGGCAAGTATGAAGTCTGTTGGGGATGAGAGAGCTTGGGAAGTGAGTCAGTTGTTGTTCGCTGATGATACAGCGCTGGTGGCTGATTCATGTGAGAAACTGCAGAAGCTGGTGACTGAGTTTGGAAAAGTGTGTGGAAGAAGAAAGTTAAGAGTAAATGTGAATAAGAGCAAGGTTATTAGGTACAGTAGGGTTGAGGGTCAAGTCAATTGGGAGGTGAGTTTGAATGGAGAAAAACTGGAGGAAGTGAAGTGTTTTAGATATCTGGGAGTGGATCTGGCAGCGGATGGAACCATGGAAGCGGAGGTGGATCATAGGGTGGGGGAGGGGGCGAAAATCCTGGGGGCCTTGAAGAATGTGTGGAAGTCGAGAACATTATCTCGGAAAGCAAAAATGGATATGTTTGAAGGAATAGTGGTTCCAACAATGTTGTATGGTTGCGAGGCGTGGGCTGTGGATAGAGTTGTGCGCAGGAGGATGGATGTGCTGGAAATGAGATGTTTGAGGACAATGTGTGGTGTGAGGTGGTTTGATCGAGTGAGCAACGTAAGGGTAAGAGAGATGTGTGGAAATAAAAAGAGCGTGGTTGAGAGAGCAGAAGAGGGTGTTTTGAAGTGGTTTGGGCATATGGAGAGGATGAGTGAGTAAAGATTGACCAAGAGGATATATGTGTCGGAGGTGGAGGGAACAAGGAGAAGAGGGAGACCAAATTGGAGGTGGAAAGATGGAGTGAAAAAGATTTTGTGTGATCGGGGCCTGAACATGCAGGAGGGTGAAAGGAGGGCAAGGAATAGAGTGAATTGGAGCGATGTGGTATACCGGGGTTGACGTGCTGTCAGTGGATTGAATCAAGGCATGTGAAGCGTCTGGGGTAAACCATGGAAAGCTGTGTAGGTATGTATATTTGCGTGTGTGGGCGTATGTATATACATGTGTATGGGGGGGGGTTGGGCCATTTCTTTCGTCTGTTTCCTTGCGCTACCTCGCAAACACGGGAGACAGCGACCAAGTATAATAAAAAAAAAAAAATATATATATATATATATATATATATATATATATATATATATATATATACTTTTCCTAACGCTACCTCGCACACATGAGGGGGAGGGAGATGGTATTCCATGTGTGGCGAGGTGGCAATGGGAAAGAATAAAGGCAGACAGTGTGAATTGTGTGCATGGGTATACATGTATGTGTCTGTGTGTGTATATATAAATGTACATTGAGATGTATAGGTATGTATATTTGCCTGTGTGGACGTGTATGTATATACATGTGTATGGGGGTGGGTTGGGCCATTTCTTTCGTCTGTTTCCTTGTGCTACCTCGCAAACGCGGGAGACAGCGACAAAGCAAAATAAAAAAATAAAAAAAATATACTTGTGTGAGGAAGTACCAGGATAGACTGAATACAGAATGGAAAAAGGTGAGAACAAAGGAGGTAAGGGGAGTGGGGGAGGAATGGCATGTATTTAGGGAAGCAGTGATGGCTTGTGCATAAGATGCTTGTGGCATGAGAAGAGTGGGAGGTGGGCAGATTAGAAAGGGTAGTGAGTTGGTGGGATGAAGAAGTAAGACTATTCGTGAAAGAGAAGAGAGAGGCATTTGCATGATTTTTGCAGGGAAATAATGCAAATGAGTGGGAGATGTGTAAAAGAAAGAGGCAGGAGGTCAAGAGAGAGGTGCAAGAGGTGAGAAAGAGGGCAAATGAGAGTTGGGGTGAGAGAGTATCATTAAATCTTAGGGAGAATAAAAAGATGTTTTGGAAGGAGGTAAATAGGGTGCGTAAGACAAGGGAACAAATGGGAACTTCAGTGAAGGGGGCTAATGGGGAGGTGATAACAAGTAGTGGTGATGTGAGAAGGAGATGGAGTGAGTATTTTGAAGGTATGTTGAATGTGTTTGATGATAGAGTGGCAGATATAGGGTGTTTTGGTTGAGGTGGTGTGCAAAATGAGAGGGTTTGGGAAAATGATTTGGTAAATAGAGAAGATGTAGTAAAAGCTTTGCAGAAGATGAAAGCCAGCAAGGCAGCGGGTTTGGATGGAATTGCAGTGGAATTTATTAAAAAAAGGGGGTGACTGTATTGTTGACTGGTTGGTAAGGTTATTTAATGTATGTATGACTCATGGTGAGGTGCCTGAGGATTGGCGGAATGCTTGCATTGTGCCATTGTACAAAGGCAAAGGGGATAAGAGTGAGTGCTCAAATTACAGAGGTATAAGTTTGTTGAGTATTCCTGGTAAATTATATGGGAGGGTATTGATTGAGAGAGTGAAGGCATGTACAGAGCATCAGATTGGGGAAGAGCAGTGTGGTTTCAGAAGTGGTAGATCATGTGTGGATCAGGTGTTTGCTTTGAAGAATGTATGTGAGAAATACTTAGAAAAGCAAATGGATTTGTATGTAGCATTTATAGATCTGGAGAAGGCATATGATAGAGTTGATAGAGATACTCTGTGGAAGGTATTAAGAATATATGGTGTGGAAGGCAAGTTGTTTGAAGCAATGAAAAGTTTTTATCAAGGATGTAAGGCATGTGTACGTGTAGAAAGAGAGGAAAGTGATTGGTTCTCAGTGAATGTAGGTTTGCAGCAGGGGTGTGTGATGTCTCCATGGTTGTTTAATTTGTTTATGGATGGGGTTGTTAGGGAGGTGAATACAAGTGTTTTGGAAAGAGGGGCAAGTATGCAGTTTGTTGTGAAAGAGAGAGCTTGGAAAGTGAGTCAGTTGTTGTTCGCTGATGATACAGCACTGGTGGCTGATTCATGTGAGAAACTGCAGAAGCTGGTGACTGAGTTTGGTAAAGTGTGTGAAAGAAGAAAGTTGAGAGTAAATGTGAATAAGAGCAAGGTTATTAGGTACAGTAGGGTTGAGGGTCAAGTCATGGGAGGTAAGTTTGAATGGAGAAAAACTGGAGGAAGTGAAGTGTTTTAGATATCTGGGAGTGGATTTGGCAGCGGATGGAACTATGGAAGCGGAAGTGAATCATATGGTGGGCGAGGGGGCGAAAAATCCTGGGAGCATTGAAGAACGTTTGGAAGTCGAGAACATTATCTCGGAAAGCAAAAATGGGTATGTTTGAAGGAATAGTGGTTCCAACAATGTTGTATGGTTGCGAGGCGTGGGCTATGGATAGAGTTGTGCGCAGGAGGGTGGATGTGCTGGAAATGAGATGTTTGAGGACAATATGTGGTGTGAGGTGGTTCGATCAAGTAAGTAATAATAGGGTAAGAGAGATGTGTGGAAATAAAAAGAGCGTGGTTGAGAGAGCAGAAGAGGGTGTTTTGAAGTGGTTTGGGCACATGGAGAGAATGAGTGAGGAAAGATTGACCAAGAGGATATATGTGTCGGAGGTGGAGGGAACGAGGAGAAGAGGGAGACCAAATTGGAGGTGGAAAGATGGAGTGAAAAGGATTTTGTGTGATCGGGGCCTGAACATGCAGGAGGGTGAAAGGAGGGCAAGGAATAGAGTGAATTGGAGCGATGTGGTATACAGGGGTTGACGTGCTGTCAGTGGATTGAATCAAGGCATGTGAAGCGTCCGGGGTAAACCATGGAAAGCTGTGTAGGTATGTATATTTGCGTGTGTGGACGTATGTATGTACATGTGTATGGGGGGGGTTGGGCCATTTCTTTCGTCTGTTTCCTTGCGCTACCTCGCAAACGCGGGAGACAGCGACGAGGTATAAAAAAAAAAAAAAAAAAAAAAAATATATATATATATATATATATATATATATATATATATATGCTACCTTGCACACCTACGGGGGGAAGGGATTGTCATTTCATGTGTGGCGGGGTGTTGACAGGAATGAATAAGGGCAGACAGTATGAATTATGTACATGTGTATATATGTATGTCTGTGTGCATATATATGTATATGTTGAGATGTATAGGTATGTATATTTGCGTGCGTGGACGTTTATGTGGGTGGGTTGGGCCATTCTTTTGTCTGTTTCCCTGCACTACCTTCCTAATGCAGGAGACAGCAACAAAGTATAATAAAAAAAAAAAATATGTGTATGTAAGTGGATGTGTCTTTCTTCATCTGTTTCCCAGTGTTACTTTGCTGATGAGGGAAATGGTGATCAAGTATGAAAAAAAGTAAATATATGTAAATATGTAAAAATAGTAACCATAAAAAGTGTTGTGTCGCGTGGTTAATTTGAACTGCAAAGCTCGTTCCCCTACTGTACCTCCCTCCCTCCAGCACCCCTCAACACCCTCTATCAACAGGTTTCAGTTGTAACTTCAGCGCTACACCACAGCCATACTAGTTATGCTACCTCACTTATTTGTACTACAGTCCCTTGGTAAACATGGAGATTACATTCTTAGAAGACCCTGTAACTGCCAAATCTGGCAAAAAGGGAGTTAGAGAAAATGAACCTTGAGAGACATACCTTCAAGGCTTAAAAATTGGGGGTAAGGGGTACGACCCATAATAGACATACCTTAAGAGTTATAATGATGACCCTTAAGAGACAGACCTTAAGCATTATAATGAACACTTCAAGCTTTAAAACAGGCATATAATACTTCCAAAATAAAAGTTTATTCTATATGAATAAAAGGAAGTAACTCTAGTCCCCTACTTACAAACATCTATACATAACGTGAAACTCCACACTATATCAATACTGCACATCAGTATTTCATTACAGTGATAACTCTGCCTCGCTTGCCACTAACATCATCAATTTAAATCAGGGGTTCCCAACCTGGAGGTTGCAAAGAGTTGCTAGGGGGGGTCACAAAGCCTTGAGAGAACATTGATACTTTTTCATAAACACATCACAGTCTTGGGAGAAATTGAGAGCCTAGGCACTCTAAGCCCAAGGCTAGGGTGAAGGACGAGATGGTACATCATATGTAGAATTTTATGTATCTCATAAAATAAATAATATCGTTATCATAATATTTTGTATAGAATTGAAATTTTTTTAACTTTACAAATAGGCCTGCGACGTGCAGGGGTGTTCATCGCCACATTTGAAAAACTCTGTGTGGTGAAAGATGAATCTAAAAGCGGTCTTGGCCATTCTCTGAAGAAGGAAGTTACCATGCACCTTTAGTCCTTAGAGAAGGAACTCTAGTGATACTTTCCTGAACTAACAGTATAAGAGGAGGCTCTGGTGAGAAATCTTTTCTCTACTTCATTAGATGTATCCAGCATCCCCAACGAAGTTCTAGATGAGTACTTGGATATGTGTCACGATTCTTCAGCATGAGACCTTTTCCAGGACAAATCAGTAACTCAGTCCTGGTGTGCTATACATCAGTCATATCCCAAAGTCAGCATGTTGGCCTTTCATGTTCTTCTGCCATTCACCTCCACCTACCTTTGAGAGTCTGGGTTTTCAATACTTGTCCAAATCAAAACGAAGAGCAGAAACAAACTGGATGTGGAGGATGACATGAGACTGGCTCTCACATATACCCAGCCATGCATAGCAAGACTCTTCTCAGGTGCAATCCCAACCAAACCGCTAGCTAGGTTGGAGAGATGATGAAACGATGGGTATCAGCGAGTCAAAATAAAAGCTTGGTTTAATAAGCTTAAATAAATGTACCTAATGATACTGTATGATGTATCATAGAAGCAGTAAAATCTTTTTGATTCATTTTTTTTGTTGTTTCACATTTTCTCTTCTCACAAAAGGGATTGTCAAATGACTGCGAAACTGAACAAGCTAATATGGGGGAGAGGGTTGTGCATTGCGGTATTTTGAGAGAGGGGCCACAAGAAGAAAAAGGCTGGGACCCACTGCTTTAAATATCTTATTTTTTCTTCTGTGTTGCCTCCCCTGCCACTAACATTATCACTCTAAATATCTTATTTTTTCTCGTGTGTCTGTGCGGAAATAAAATATCAATTTGTACAATATATCAATATACACAATTCTACAATACAAGGATTTGGGATGTACTGCAACGATAAGCAGGAGGAAAGGTGGAGGAATGAGGGACCAGTGGTGTTGATAACTCCATCCAACCCCTCTGTCACCATCACCACCACAACCATTACCAACCACCATCCCCACCATTACCCATCATCACCACTATCATCATGCCATGACCACCATTACACTACCACTACCACTATTGTGCAACCACCACCATCATATCATACCCATGTTACTATAAACCACAATAACCATAATTACACCAACATCCCCATCACAACCACCATCACCACTACCATTATCACTACCACATCATCACCACACAACACAACCATCATCTCTATACCACCACCACTACTAATACATCACCACCATCACTGCCACCAACACCTCTCCCACTACCATTAAACCACTACCTCCACCATTGCCATCAACTCCTCTACCACCAGCTTCACCATTACCATTACGTCACACCTTCATCACCACCATTACACCACCAGCATCCATGAATTTAAGAAGTTGTACGATGGTGGATGTTCAAGCGATGGGGACCCACATGTCTAAAACTCTCTCCCCATTCAGTGCAAATGGGTAAGTACCACACCAGCATTATACACAATCCCTATACCCACCATTACACTATAACAAACACTCTCTCAATCTAATGGACAAATAGGTAATTATCACTATCACTACCCATTAGCATTCAAAATTAACAGAAAATCTACTGAAGGTGGAAAAAGGTAAGACGATATGTTTCATAGTTCTGCTGGCTAAACTGGTGAACAAAGCATACACTGTTTTACTTCTCATATTGCAGTTTCTGATTAACAATTTCAATTTTCATTGGAAAGGGAATAAAATTTATGTTCCCAAAAATGCAATGTCTTTCTTGTGTAAAAAATATCTATTATCTCCTAGATATTTCAGAAGGGAAAAAAAGTGTAAAATGTGAAAACTTGATTTTAAAAATTATGTTCTAACACCAGTAAATGTACTTTCGTTTTGGTCACATATTCTTTAAAAGGAAATGCTTTTGTTCTGAAAATTTCTGTTTGTCAATATGTGCAAAAAACTGCCTGTTGTTTCCTGTATTTTCTAACAGAAGAAAGATGTTAAGATGGGAAAGCATAACAAGTTGTAAACTCAACTATCAAACTGTGGTGCAACCTGTAAATGCAACTTTTTCCTCCATGTTTTCTATCTGAGAAGCAATGTGCAACACATAAATGCATCTTTTTCCCCAAGTTTTCTGTCTGAGAAGCAACAAAAAGTTTCAAATGAGAAAATTAATAAGATTTTAGACATATTTTCAACAAGCTGATTGGTTAACAATAATCTAAGGGTTACAATATTATGCTTAGAATGTGTTTAATCATTTTATGAAGTAAAATGATTATTGTCTTTTTTGTTTTGCATATTTTTGTATATCACACTGGCTTGTCTTGTTTCTTTGCCTAATTCATCTTAAAGGTTCTAAGAGCCTCAACATCCAGGATCTATTCATGACAATAGTTTCATTTTTGGACAGCATAATCACATCAACAGGGTATGCCCATGAAAGCATGATGCACATCCAAAGAATTAACTAGCTAACTGTTTTCCACTGTCCGATACTGCACAGGTCTTTAGAGATAGAGGAAATATGGTCAGCATGGGAAAGAGAATGAGTATTAGAGGATGGAGAGAAGGGTAAGTGAGATGAAGTATGTGCAATGGAATCATCAGCATTTGAATGAACAGGGCTAGAAGTAGACCATTCATTGAAAGAACAAAGAGAGTAGGCAATAAGATAGAACCAAGAGAAACTCCATTTTTGACAGGATAGAAAAAGGGAAATCATTCCACCAACAACAACCGCCACGGAATGGTCACTGAGGCAACAACACATTATGGAACAGAGAAAAGCAGAGAAACCAAAGGAAGGGAGCTAAGAAAGCAAACACTTATCCCACACTTTGTCATGTGCTTTGATGATGAAGCTTATGACATATTCACCAAAAACCCAGGGAGAGGAGGAGAAGTGAGTCACATAAGAAAGGTCACCACTAAAACTTATTTTTTTCATTATACTTAGCTGCTGTCTCCCATGTTAGCGAGGTAGCGCAAGGAAACAGATGAAAGAATGGCCCAACCCACCCACATACACATGTATATACATAAACACCCACACATGCACATATACATACCTATACATCTCAATGTATACACATATACATACACAGACATATATATACATACACATGTATGTATTCATACTTGCTGCCTTCATCCATTCCCGTCGCCACCCCGCCACACATGAGATGACACCCCCCCTCCCCCTGGGCATGTGAGGTAGCACTAGGAAAAGATAATAAAGGCCACATTCATTCACACTCAGTCTCTAGTTCTCATGTGTAATGCACTGAAACCATGGCTCCCTTTCTACATCCAGGCCTCACAAAACTTTCCATGGTTTACCCCAGACACTTCACATGCCCTGGTTCAATCCAATGATAGCACGTCGACCCTGCTATACCACATCGTTCTAATTAACTCAATTCCTTGCACATCTTTCACCCTCCCGTATGTTCAGGCCCCGATCGCTCAAAATCTTTTTCACTCTATCCTTCCACCTCCAATTTGGTCTCCCACTTCTCCTCGTTCCCTCTACGTCTGACACATATATTCTCTTTGTCAATCTTTCCTCACTCATTCACTTCATATGACCAAACCATTTCAATACGCCCTCTTCTGCTCTCTCAACAACACTCTTTTTATTACCACACATATCTCTTACCCTTTCAATACTTACTCGATCAAACCACCTCACACCACATATTGTCCTCAAACATTTCATTTCCAACACATCCACCCTCCTCTGCACAACCCTATCTATACCCAATACCTCACAACCATATAACATTGTTGGAACCACTATTCCTTCAAACATACCCATTTCTGCTCTCCGAGATAACATTCTCGCTTTCCACACATTCTTCAACGCTCCCAGAACCTTCACCCCTCCCCCACCCTGTGACTCAGTTTCGCTTCCATGGTTCCATCTGCTGCTAAATCCACTCCCAGGAATCGAAAACACTTCACTTCCTCCAGTTTTTCTCCATTCAAAATTACCTCCCAACTGACTTGTCCTTCAACCCTACTGAACCTAATAACCTTGCTCTTATTCACATTTACTCTCAGCTTTCTTTTTCCACACACCTTACCAAACTCAGTAACCAACTCCTGCAGTTTCTCACTTGAATCAGCCACCAGTGCTGTATCATCCACGAACAACAACTAACTCACTTCCCAAGCTCTCTCATACTTGCTCCTCTCTCCAAAACTCTTGCATTCACTTCCCTAACAACCCCATCCATAAATAAATCAAACAACCATGGAGACATCATGCAACCCTGCCGCAAACCAACATTCACTGGGAACCAATCACTTTCCCCTCTTCCTACTCTTACACATGCCTTACATCCTTAATAATATCTTTTCACTGCTTCTTGGAACTTACCTCCCACACCATATACTATTAATACCTTCCACAGAGCATCTCTATCAACTCTATCATATGCCTTCTCCAGATCCATAAATGCTATATACAAATCCAATAGACCTATCACTGAGAAATACTAACTGGTGATCAGAATAAAGGGAATGGGACACTTAAGTGTTTGAGTTAGTGAGAATTTAGAGGAGTTTCAAAGTCTTTGGAGATGGCAGAAGTGAGAGGAATGCAGAATGAGAGTTAGAGGGGTTTAAGCAGTCTCCTTTCTTTGGGACACATTGCACCAAGGAAAACTTTGTTTTTGTTTTGACAGAGGCAAAATAGGTATGCAAGGATTGCAGTTAGCTCAAAGGCACTTTTTATTAAGAGCTTGAGGGTATAGGCCATCTGAATGATTAGCCTTCTCCCATCTGGACCTGGGAAAGTACTTTAAAGACTCTGCATATGGAGAATATAGGAGATAGCATAGCTTCAATGGGATGAGATGGGGATCAAAGGACTAGAAGCAGACAACCAGGTTGAGTTGGAAAAAATATTTTACCAAGAAAGCAGCTATATAAGCTAGAGAGTTACTGATACTCTGATCAAGTCAGAAGAGAGAAGGAAAGGCTGCATTATATGAAATTTTGGAAATGATTTTCATTAGGAACAAAAAGATTTGTTAGAAGTCATATCAGCAAACGTTATGAATGTCTAACATTATGAACAACAGCTTTGCAATGATTCTGACAAGAAATCTGACTGGGTTTCAGGATAAAGGAGGAGTTTCACACCCAAGTATGCATTGTCTCTGGAGTGACAAGTATCAGAGAAGAAGCAATCAAACCAAGATTGGGGAGGGAGGGGATGGGATGCAGGACTCCATCCCAACCAAAATAATCTCTGCTATTCATTCTGCACAACACAGGGCATCCCAACTAATGGGAAAGCAAATTTGAAACTGTACAGCAATGACAGCTGAACTCTCCCATAGTGTCAAACTTGGCATTCCAAGAGGACGAATAAAGTGTGGACATGTCTAAGAAAGAATAACTGAAATAACAATGGGGTTAGGAGACCCTTTGAAGGTAGAAATGGAGCATGAATAGCGGGAAGGTATAGAGGCAAAACAAAAAAGAGGTAAAGGGTGCTGGAAGGGCGATATCGTTGAACATGTATCATAATCCCCACCACCACCACCACCACCACCAATGCAACACATCCTATGCATGAACTTCAGCATCATACCATGGCTGCATATAGTACAGGTTGTGCATAATAACTCCACAAAAGCTTTTAAGCACCCAGAATCTTATTGCTTATGTTTATTATAATACTTGCTTATGTTTATTATAATACTATCTTTATTTCTTTTTCTATTGTACTTAGTCACTGTCTCCCATGTTAGCGAGGTAGTGCAAGGAAACAGATGACAGAATGGCCAAACCCACCCACATACACATGTATATACATAAACGCCCACAAATGCACATATACATACCTATACATTTCAATGTATACATACACAGACACAAACATATATACACATGTACATATTCATACTTGCTGCTTTCATCCATTCCTGTCACCACCCTGCCACTCATAAAAAAAACAGCACCCCCTCCCCCTCCATGCATGCAAGGTAGTGCTAAGAAAAGACAAAAAAGGCCACATTTGTTCACATTCAGTCTCTAGCTCTCATGTGCAATGCACCCAAACCACAGCTCCCTTTCTACATCTAGACCCCACAAAACTTTCCATGGTTTACCCCAGACACTTCACACGCCCTGGTTCAATCCATTGACAGCACGTCCACCCCAGTATACCACGTCGTTCCAATTCACTCTATTCCCTGCATGCCTTTCACCCTCCTGTATGTTCTGGCCCCAATCGCTCAAAATCCTTTTCACTCCATTCTTCCAACTCCAATTTGGTCTCCCACTTCTCCTTGTTCCTTCCACCTCTGACACATATATCCTCTTTGTCAATCTTTCCGTCACTCATTCTCTCCATGTGACCAAACCATTTCAAAACATCCTCTTCTGCTCTCTCAATCACAAATCTCTTACCCTTTCATTACTTACTCGATCAAACCACCTCACACGACATATCATCCTCAAACATTTCATTTCCAACACATCCAACCTCACCACACATCCCTGTCTATAGCCCATGCCTTGCAACCATATAACATTGTTGGAACCACTATTCCTTAAAACATACCCATTTTTGCTCTCCGAGATAATGTTCTCACCTTCCACACATTCTTTAATGCTCCCAGAACCTTCAACCCTCCCCCACCCTGTGACTCATTTCCACTTCCATGGTTCCATCCACTGCGAAATCCACTCCCAGATATCTTAAACACTTCACTTCCTCCAGTTTTTCTCCATTCAAACTTACCTCCCAATTAACTTGTCCCTCAACCCTACTGAACCTAACTGCCTTGCTCTTATTCACATTTACTCTCAGCTTTCTTATTTCACACACTTTATCAAACTCAGTCACCAACTTCTGCAGTTTCTCATCCGAATCAGCCACCAGTGCTGTATCATCAGCAAACAGCAACTGACTCACTTCCCAAGCCCTCTCAGTCACAATATACTGCATACTTGCCCTCTCTCCAAAACTCTTGCATTCACCTCCATAACAACCCCATACATAAACAAATTAAACAACTATGGAGACATCACACACACCTGCTGCAAACCTACATTCACTGAGAACCAGTCACTTTCCTCTCTTCCTACACGTACACATGCCTTACATCCTCGATAAAAACTTTTCACTGCTTCTAGCAACTTACCTCTCACACCATATACCCTTAATACCTTCCACAAAGCATCTCTATCAACTCTATCATATGCCTTCTCCAGATCCATAAATGCCACATACAAATCCAACTGTTTCTCCAAGCATTTTTCACACACATTCTTCAAAGCAAACACCTGATTCACACATCCTCTACCACTTCTAAAACCACACTGCTCCTCCCCAATCTGATGCTCTGTACATGCTTCTACTCTCTCAATCAATACCCTCCCATAGAATTCCCCAGGAACACTCAACAAACTTACACCTCTGTAACTTGAACACTCACCCCATACCCCCCTGCCTCCATACAACGGCACTATGCATGGATTCCGCCAATCCTCAGGTACCCCACCACAACCCACACATACACTGAATATCCCCACCAACCAGTCAACAACACAGTCACCCCCTTTTTAACAAATTCCACTGCAATACCATCCAAACCCACTGCCCTGCCGGCTTTCATCCCCCACAAAGCTTTCACCGTCTCCTCCCTGTTTATCAAACCATTTTCCCTGATCCTCCCACTTCGCACTCCACCTCGACCAAAACATCTCTTATTACTATCTATCTACCTGTATCTCGGATGGCTGTTCCCTTTGGGAACTCCCTCAAGGGAAGACCACAGCAAAAGTCTCCACAACTGCTGAACTTCAGTACTGCTTCTGAGCCTTTAATGCCTTGCTTTTAACATGCCAATGGCAGAGGGCAACTTTGGCACTGTGTTTTCAGTCTCTCTTTTTAAAAAAAAGTAAACATTTCAACTCTGGGATTTAATTTAGTCATCCATTTTCTAAGATGGCTGATATTTGAAGTGCAATCATCACATTTCAGGCTCTTCCCCACGAAGATGATGTGGTTTCTAAATATATGTTTACAGGGTCCAAAAACTCAATTACAGCCTTGACGGACTTGCAGTATAGCTATTTTCAAAATCACAACTGAAGTCCTTTGAAAAATCCAGGTATCTACAAATAATATGTTATTTCCCCAGTTACAAAACATTGCAGTTTGTATTCAGCTTTAAAGAAATCTGAAAATGTTTGCTCTCAAGTTTGTCACCCTCTTACACCAGTATCTTATGATAAAGGAGTTTACCACATCACTGCTAACATTGTCAAGACATTGCCAAAAGAATTTAATAATGTTTATCAAATGTGGAGTAACTTCTAACAAAAGTTGTTCTTCAATATGCTAGAAGATACATTAGCAGCAGCAGGGCAGATGTTGCTCTTGCAGATTAAGAAATCACTGGTGTGAACACTGCTTAGGATGCACTGAAAGGAACAGACTGTCTTACTCTTACCGAAGGGTATGTTTATCATTGCTAAAGTGGTCGCAACAATGATGTGGAAGGCATTCTACGACAATAATCAATGTGATTATTTCAATAAGATCATATAAAACATCACAGAGCTAGGGAAAGCACTATTCAAAGAAGCAATATAAACATATGGGAAACTTTGACAAATTGTGGGAAAAATTTCAAACCCATACAAAAATAAATTTGGAATTCATTGAGGAATGTTTGAGAAATCTGTCATGTGCAAATTCTGAAGCTATCTCTTGCATCATGTAAATCTTCTTAAAAATTTCAGCAACCAACTGTGAAAGAAACTGGTAACTTCAGGTACAACCGAGTCAGTCACAGATGAACACATTCTAAGAATCTGTTACAATCAACCTCTTCATGTAAGGTTCCTAGTATCTTGAGAATAAATATGTATTTCATATTGAACATTACTTCCACTATTGGAAATACATCCATAGCCACTTTGTAGTAAGGGACAGAGAAGGAAAATTCATTACTCTTGCCTTACATGAAGCTTGAGCAGACAATATAAAGATCTCAAAAATGTTCAAAGGTTAGTCAAACATGAAAGAAAGAATATGAGGCTGAATGTAAACTAGTTCATAATGAGTTCTTGCTATCAACAAACTGAAAATCCACAAGGAGAAATCTCAACAGGAACTGAAATGACACACTGAATTTAATATCCAATGCCAATCTCAAACTTTCTCCGTTATGGGAGAATATAATCCATACCAAATCACTAAGCATGTATGTCCTCACAATTTTGTTATAAAATGGCCAGCAGGTGAAACTGTCAAAGTTAGACTACTTAATGTCATTGAACATAGACACAGACTAAAAGCACACAAACAATTTGTAAAGAACGGTCCGGGAAGAAGAAAAAGTTCTGAAAAAATTTCAAAACTGAAACTACCTACCACACTTCAATTACTCAGGAATAGCACACACACTGACAGCTTCTAAAGGCATGTCACCGAAACATATGATTCATACACAAAAAGTCATGGAAATTTGCAGATACAGTGGATTAACAGTAAATGACATTATGACCCATGATTTGATGCCAGTAAACTAATTGCAGTTTTACTACAAAACCAGCCAAACATATTAACTATCAAGCTTCAGACAAAACTCACTGTGGATGAATGCATATTTGAGCCAGACCTTCATAACTGAAAAAAAAACAGTATTAAACAATATCATGTCAAAATGTGAAAGCTACATATGATACTTCAAGAGAAATATGGCATAGCTATTGCAAATGTCTGACATAATGCAAGAGCAATTTGTATCATGCAAGACTTATGTGTGGTCTTCAAAAGCTACATAAAATTTTCTGTATCCCACAGCTTTGAACATAAGAAAAGTTAAGTCAACATGTCAATGTAACAATCCCAGTTATAATGGGCAAGTTTCGGACATCATCTTCAAACAAAACCAACTTATAACTACATGTCTCCAAGCTATAACACCTACAATCTATTCAGTTAATTGTTCAAGTCACTGGAAATGCAATGGTTGAGAATGAAGCCAACATTCCAGCACAGCTACACCAAGACAATGTGTCAATTGTAACTAAATAGCTTACTGATACAACTGCAGAGGATAACCAGTGGCTAGTATCCCATGTCAACTGAGTTATCAAAGCATGGTGTCCATTGGGCTCTTATTCTACTGTAGTTTTACTGATGATATATGCTTCTATAGGTTTATTTTTATGTTTAAGGCTCCAGTTACAGACAAAAGTCCATATCAATGCCAGGCCCCTAAATTGAAATATACTGAGAATTATGAAACAGGAAAAGACAAGGGAAAGTATTTACAAATTTTTGAGAGTGAAAAACCTGTCTTTTGAAATGTGCCAGGTCAAAGTTATTGGGAAAGACACGAGAAGATAGAAAGTTCCAAAGCTTCGACATGTAGGGAAAGAAGCAATTGTCAAAACAGCCCAACCTTAAGTTGCTGTTGGCCACACAATAATCGTGTGACACAGCAGCTAGCCAAGTATTGCATGGTCTAGCTAGTGGTGGGGTACACAAGCAGCCAACTCTTGGGGAGCAAAAACCAAAGTAATACTGACAGAGGGAAAGTGAGCCAATACAGCAGTGCAAGGCAAGGGGGTCAAGTTTGGAAGTTAGCCTGGGACAGTTTATGAGGCAGATCGCTTCAACTCAACTCTATCAAGTAAAGGTGCAGAGCTAGAACCACCCCGTATGTGAGAGCAGTACTCCATACAAGTAAAATCAATCCCTTGTATAAATGGAGCAACTGTTCAGAAGAGAAGTCTGGATATCTAAACAGGAACATCCAGTTTCTTAGAGGCAGACATGGCTATTCCTGTAATGAGGGGTTTCCAAGAATGAGTAGATGTTACAGTAATACCAAGAATGTTCATTGAGCCAAGAGATGGAATTACAAAACTGTCAGGGATAAGAGCTGTGAGGAGTTTTCAACAGACAGATGAGTAGAAATTGGGTCTTGGAGGCATTAAACATAAGATTGTGTCTACCCCAGAGAGATATCTTGTACAAGTCTGACTTTACTGAGGAAACTGTGTCGGGACGCCACTCGAAAGAGAAAAGAGGAAGCAGAACTGAAGGATGTGAATGAATGAAATGTTGAGTAGTCAGCGTATGTGTCCAATGGATTATTTGTGGAGAGGATATCATTGAAAAAAAAGGCGAAAAAGTGTAGGGGCAGGACAGAACCTTGAGGGACACCACTGTTGATGGAGAAAAGGGGGGGAAGCTGGTCCATCAACAACCAAAGATACAGATTGGCTGGAGAGGAAG
This sequence comes from Panulirus ornatus, assembly GCF_036320965.1. Taxonomy (NCBI): domain Eukaryota; kingdom Metazoa; phylum Arthropoda; class Malacostraca; order Decapoda; family Palinuridae; genus Panulirus; species Panulirus ornatus. The sequence continues at coordinate 14,972,806 of NC_092230.1, read as the reverse complement.
CTAGATATGAAGGAGAAAAGTGGGGGAAGGAAGCCACACCACAAAAGGGGAGCTTAGAGATGAAATCTCAATGCCACATCCCGTCAAAAGCCATAGATATGTCAAAGGCAATTACACATGACTCCCCAAAATCTTTCAGGGATGATGACCAGACATTAGTAAGATTGGAAAGAATATCATCAGCAGATTTTGCTTTATGGAAGCCATACTGGTGATCAGAGAAAAGACTGTGATTTTCAAGGTGTTTAAGGATACGGGAACTGAGGAGGGATTCAAAGACTTTGGAAATGGTGGATGTCAAAGCAATACAGTCACCCTTCTTAGAGATGGGATGTACTGATGCATCTTCCATGGAGAAGGAAAAGTTTTGCTTTTTAAACAGAAATGAAGGAGACGAGCAAGCACAGATGCAAGTTCAGAGGCACAATCTTTCAATACACAGGGATGGATGCCATCGGGACCATAAGCCTTGCGTGTGTCCAGAGAAAAAAGTGCTTTTCATAGAGTCCAAACTGAGATTACAGGAAAGGCCATAGGATTAGTAAGAGGAGCATCAGAGGGGGAAGGAATCATACAAGGTGGAGTTAGAGGAGAAATGGGAACCAGAGTTGCTTTGTCTATGGGAGAGACAGCTATAATACCATCAGAATGGAAAAGAAATGGAAAGTTAGAGCAACAGAAGTTGTTGGAGATTTCCTTAGCTAAAGACCAGGAAGACCTAGCAGTGGATGATGAAGAGAGGTTATTGCACTTCCTTTGGAAAAAGGAACGCTTTGCCTCACAGATAACGTGCTTGCAGCGATTATGGGCATATAAAAGCTGAATGGAGCCAGAGGAAGGAGAGTTTTTCCGATATGCAATGTTTTGGTGAAGGCTTACACATCAAAATATAATGACATTTTAAGCAACAGTGGAACTATTATGCAAATTTGGAGCTAAAGATGCAGCACTGAAATCAGGACCAGTAAACTTATTGAATTCAGAGACAAGAACCCTTGATTAGCAATATCTCTTTGATGCTGTAAAGTACTAGTCAGACTTTGGTCATCAAATGCGAAGCTGAACTCTCTAAAAGCTATAAAGTGTCATTAAAGATAATTAGTAAAACTCTTGTTGACCTGCCACCAACATCAAGCTCAGTTAAGGGACACATCCAATGGGCATTATTTGAAATAAGGAATACACTTACTCAAATCAGAAGCAAAGACCAAAAGACCATTGATAAGAGAATGTGGATGCACTTTTACTACCATCTAAGTACTGCAAACAGGTATCATGAGCTGACTGCTTTGTGTGGGCATCACCCTTGCCAAACCCAGGAGATGGAATTGTAAGAGTTCAGGGGTACTATGCTGTGTTTTGCAAGGGTGAAAGAAAATGTAGATTTTCCACATGAAATAATAAGTGATTTGTTGTTTACAAAGTGTCTTCAAAGAAATATGAGAAATTTTTATTTAATATACATTCCAGATGCTTTTGGTAGTATTGTACAGGGGTACCTAGTGACAGCACTAGGATCCTATTCATCTATCAAGGAATAGAGTATTGAAATTGAAAAAAGAAATCAATATCATAAGTCACTAGGTGCTACTATCTTAAGCCTATGTGTTGTCTGTTATATATTGGGCTTGTAAATACAAGTAAATCCAATTAATGTTTGCATGTATTATATTCATTTTAATGTGCTACAATTACTCACTAAAGTTGGTGCTTTGTAATGTATTCATCCATCATTTTTAAACTAGCTAAACTACTGATTTAATCAACAAGGCTGTGACTGAGTTTCTGGACCCCATAGAAATACATTTTGACATAAAACAATGATCTCTTCACAACCAATAGATCCTAAGATATGGTATATGCTCCTCAAAATATCCATCTTGGAAAATGGTGACTAAAATCAAAACCTTAGAATCTAAATGTTTGCCCAAGCTTTTTTTGTTCTGATTAGATATGCAACCAACACAATTCTGTGCACTGTACTTAAATACTTTTGCTGGTCTATATTGTAGAACCACAACTACAGTACAGTACACATCATTAGGTATGTTAACTCATTTGTATGTCTATATCCATTATTCTGACAAGTATTTATTTTATTATCTATTTTGCCTTGTCACTGTCTCCCAGGTTAGCGAGGTTGCGCACGGAAACAGACAAAAGAATGGCATAACCCACCCACATACACTTGTACATACATACACATTCACACACGCAAATATACATACCTATACATCTCAAGTATGGGTTTTCAGAAAAGAGGAGTGAATGTTGGGGTGAAGAAGGTGGTGAGAGTAAGTGAGCTTGGGAAGGAGACCTGTGTGGGGAAGTACCAGGAGAGACTGTGTACAGAATGGAAAAAGGTGAGAACAATGGAAGTAAGGGGAGTGGGGGAGGAATGGGATGTATTTAGGGAATCAGTGATGGATTGCGCAAAAGATGCTTGTGGCATGAGAAGAGTGGGAGGTGGGCTGTTTAGAAAGGGTAGTGAGTGGTGGGATGAAGAAGTAAGAGTATTAGTGAAAGAGAAGAGAGAGGCATTTGGACGATTTTTGCAGGGAAAAAATGCAATTGAGTGGGAGAAGTATAAAAGAAAGAGACAGGAGGTCAAGAGAAAGGTGCAAGAGGTGAAAAAAAGGGCAAATGAGAGTTGGGGTGAGAGACTATCAGTAAATTTTAGGGAGAATAAAAAGATGTTCTGGAAGGAGGTAAATAGGGTGCGTAAGACAAGGGAGCAAATGGGAACTTCAGTGAAGGGCGTAAATGGGGAGGTGATAACAAGTAGTGGTGATGTGAGAAGGAGATGGAATGAGTATTTTGAAGGTTTGTTGAATGTGTCTGATGACAGAGTGGCAGATATAGGGTGTTTTGGTCGAGGTGGTGTGCAAAGTGAGAGGGTTAGGGAAAATGATTTGGTAAACAGAGAAGAGGTAGTAAAAGCTTTGCGGAAGATGAAAGCCGGCAAGGCAGCAGGTTTGGATGGTATTGCAGTGGAATTTATTAAAAAAGGGGGTGACTGTATTGTTGACTGGTTGGTAAGGTTATTTAATGTATGTATGACTCATGGTGAGGTGCCTGAGGATTGGCGGAATGCGTGCATAGTGCCATTGTACAAAGGCAAAGGGGATAAGAGTGAGTGCTCAAATTACAGAGGTATAAGTTTGTTGAGTATTCCTGGTAAATTATATGGGAGGGTATTGATTGAGAGGGTGAAGGCATGTACAGAGCATCAGATTGGGGAAGAGCAGTGCGGTTTCAGAAGTGGTAGAGGATGTGTGGATCAGGTGTTTGCTTTGAAGAATGTATGTGAGAAATACTTAGAAAAGCAAATGGATTTGTATGTAGCATTTATGGATCTGGAGAAGGCATATGATAGAGTTGATAGAGATGCTCTGTGGAAGGTATTAAGAATATATGGTGTGGGAGGCAAGTTGTTAGAAGCAGTGAAAAGTTTTTATCGAGGATGTAAGGCATGTGTACGTGTAGGAAGAGAGGAAAGTGATTGGTTCTCAGTGAATGTAGGTTTGCGGCAGGGGTGTGTGATGTCTCCATGGTTGTTTAATTTGTTTATGGATGGGGTTGTTAGGGAGGTAAATGCAAGAGTCCTGGAAAGAGGGGCAAGTATGAAGTCTGTTGGGGATGAGAGAACTTGGGAAGTGAGTCAGTTGTTGTTCGCTGATGATACAGCGCTGGTGGCTGATTCATGTGAGAAACTGCAGAAGCTGGTGACTGAGTTTGGTAAAGTGTGTGGAAGAAGAAAGTTAAGAGTAAATGTGAATAAGAGCAAGGTTATTAGGTACAGTAGGGTTGAGGGTCAAGTCAATTGGGAGGTGAGTTTGAATGGAGAAAAACTGGAGGAAGTGAAGTGTTTTAGATATCTGGGAGTGGATCTGTCAGCGGATGGAACCATGGAAGCGGAAGTGGATCATAGGGTGGGGGAGGGGGCGAAAATTTTGGGAGCCTTGAAAAATGTGTGGAAGTCGAGAACATTATCTCGGAAAGCAAAAATGGGTATGTTTGAAGGAATAGTGGTTCCAACAATGTTGTATGGTTGCGAGGCGTGGGCTATGGATAGAGTTGTGCGCAGGAGGATGGATGTGCTGGAAATGAGATGTTTGAGGACAATGTGTGGTGTGAGGTGGTTTGATCGAGTAAGTAACGTAAGGGTAAGAGAGATGTGTGGAAATAAAAAAGAGCGTGGTTGAGAGAGCAGAAGAGGGTGTTTTGAAATGGTTTGGTCACATGGAGAGAATGAGTGAGGAAAGATTGACCAAGAGGATATATGTGTCGGAGGTAGAGGGAACGAGGAGAAGAGGGAGACCAAATTGGAGGTGGAAAGATGGAGTGAAAAAGATTTTGTGTGATCGGGGCCTGAACATGCAGGAGGGTGAAAGGAGGGCAAGGAATAGAGTGAATTGGAGCGATGTGGTATACAGGGGTTGACGTGCTGTCAGTGGAGTGAATCAAGGCATGTGAAGCGTCTGGGGTAAACCATGGAAAGCTGTGTAGGTATGTATATTTGCGTGTGTGGACGTGTGTATGTACATGTGTATGGGGGGGGGTTGGGCCATTTCTTTCGTCTGTTTCCTTGCGCTACCTCGCAAACGCGGGAGACAGCGACAAAGTAAAAAAAAAAAAAAAAAAAAATACATCTCAACGTATACATATATATACACACACAGACATATACATATATACACATGTACATAATTCATACTGTCTGCCTTTATTCATTCCCATCGCCACCCCGCCACACATGAAATAACAACCCCCTCCCCCTCACGTGCGCGAGGTAGCACTAGGAAAAGACAACAAAGGCCACATTCGTTCACACTCAGTCTCTAGCTGTCATGTAATAATGCACTGAAACCACAGCTCCCTTTCCACATCCAGGCCCCACACAACTTTCCATGGTTTACCCCAGATGCTTCACATACCATAGTTCAATCCATTGACAGCACGTCGACCCCGGTATACCACGTTGTTCCAATTCACTCTATTCTTTGCATGCCTTTCACCCTCCTGCATGTTCAGGCCCCGATCACTCAAAATCTTTTTCACTCCATCTTTCCACCTCCAATTTGGTTTCCCACTTCTCCTCATTCCCTCCACCTCTGACACATATATCCTCTTTGTCAATCTTTCCTCACTCATTCTCTCCATGTGACCAAACCATTTCCAAACACCCTCTTCTGCTCTCTTAACCACACTCTTTTTATTACCACACATCTCTCTTACCCTTTCATTACTAACTTGATCAAACCACCTCACACCACATATTGTCCTCAAACATCTCATTTCCAGCACATCCACCCTCCTCTGCACAACTCTATCCATAGCCCATGCCCCGCAACCATACAACATTGTTGGAACCACTATTCCTTCAAACATACCCATTTTTGCTTTCAGAAATAATGTTCTCGACTTCCACACATACTTCAATGCTCCCAAAATTTTCGCCCCCTCCCCCACCCCATGATTCACTTCCACTTCCACGGTTCAATCCGCTACCAAATCCACTCCCACATACCTAAAACACTTCACTTCCTCCAGTTTTTCTCCATTCAAACTTACTTCCCAATTGACTTGTCCCTCAACCCTACTGTACCTAATAACCTTGCTCTTATTCACATTTACTCTCAGCTTTCTTCTTTCACACACTGTATCAAACTCAGTCACCAACTTCTGCAGTTTCTCACATGAATCAGCCACCAGCGCTGTATCATCAGCGAACAACAACTGACTCACTTCCCAAGCTCTCTCATCCACAACAGACTGCATATTTGCCCCTCTTTCCAAAACTCTTGCATTCACCTACCTAACAACCCCATCCATAAACAAATTAAACAACCATGGAGACATCACACACCCCTGCCACAAACCTACATTCACTGAGAACCAATCACTTTCCTCTCTTCCTACACGTACACATGCCTTGCATCCTCGATAAAAACTTTTCACTGCTTCTAACAACTTGCCTCCCACACCATATATTCTTAATACCTTCCACGGAGCATCTCTATCAACTCTTATAATATGCCTTCTCCAGATCCATAAATGCTACATACAAATCCATTTGCTTTTCTTAGTATTTCTCACATACATTCTTTAAAGCAAACACCTGATCCACACATCCTCTACCACTTCTGAAACCACACTGCTCTTCCCCAACCTGATGCTCTGTACATGCTTTCACCCTCTCAATCAATACCCTCCCATATAATTTACCAGGAATACTCAACAAACCTATACCTCTGTAATTTGAGCACTCATTTTATCCCCTTTGCCTTTGTACAATGGCACTATGCAAGCATTCCACCAATCCTCAGGCACCTCACCATGAGTCATACATACATTAAATAACCTTACCAACCAGTTAACAATCCAGTCACCCCCTTTTTTAATAAATTCCACTGCAATACCATTCAAATCCGCTGCCTTGCCGGCTTTCATCTTCCACAAAGCTTTTACTACCTCTTCTCTGTTTACCAAATCATTCTCCTTAATCCTCTCACTTTGCACACCAACTCAACCAAAACACCCTATATCTGCCACTCTATTATCATCAAACATATTCAACAAACCTTGAAAATACTCACTCCATCTCCTTCTCACATCACCACTACTTGTTATCACCTCCCCATTAGCCCCCTTCACTGAAGTTCCCATTTGTTCCCTTGTCTTATGCACTTTATTTACCTCCTTCCAAAACATCTTTTTATTCTCCCTAAAATTTAATGATACCCTCTCACCCCTGCTCTCATTTGCCCTTTTTTCACCTCTTGCACCTTTTTCTTGACCTCCTGCCTCTTTCTTTTATACTTCTCCCACTCATTTGCATTATTTCCCTGCAAAAATCGTGCAAATGCCTATCTCTTCTCTTTCACTAATAATCTTACTTCTTCATCCCACCACTCACTACCCTTTCTAATCTGCCCACCTCCCACACTTCTCATGCCACAAGCATCTTTTGCACAAGCCATCACTGCTTCCCTAAATACATCCCATTCCTCTCCCACTTCCCTTGTGTCCTTTGTTCTCACCTTTTTCCATTCTGTACTCAGTCTCTCCTGGTACTTCCTCACACAAGTCTCCTTCCCAAGCTCACTTACTCTTACCACTCTTTTCACCCCCAACATTCTCTCTTCTTTTCTGAAAACCTCTACAAATCTTCATCTTCACCTCCACAAGATAATGATCAGACATCCCTCCAGTTGCATCTCTCAGCACATTTACATGCAAAAGTCTCTCTTTGCCGCACCTATCAATTAACAAGTAATCCAATAACGCTGTCTGGCCATCTCTCCTACTTACATACGTATACTTATGTATATCTCTCATTTTAAACCAGGTATTCCCAATCTCCAATCCTTTTTTTAGCACATAAATCTACAAGCTCTTCACCATTTCCAACATTGAACACCCCATGTACACCAATCATTCCCTCAACTGCCACATAACTCACCTTTGCATTCAAATCACCCATCACTATAACCCGGTCTCGTGCATCAAAACTACTAACACACTCAATTAGCTGCTCCCAAAACACTTGCCTCTCATGATCTTTCTTCTCATGCCCAGGTGCATATGCACCAATAATCACCCATCTCTCTCCATCCACTTTCAGTTTTACCTATATCAATCTAGAGTTTATTTTCTTACACTCTATCACATACTTCCACCACTCCTGTTTCAGGAGTAGTGCGACTCCTTCCCTTGCTCTTTTCCTCTCACTAACCCCTGACTTTACTCCCAAGACATTCCCAAACCACTCTTCCCCTTTACCCTTGAGCTTTGTTTCACTAAGAGCCAAAACATCCAGGTTCCTTTCCTCAAACATACTACCTATCTCTCCTTTTTTCTCATCTTGGTTACATCCACAAACATTTAGACACCCCAATCTGAGCCTTCGAGAAGGATGAGCACTCCCTGCGTGACTCCTTCTTCTGTTTCCCCTTTTAGAAAGTTAAAATACAAGGAGGGGAAGGTTTCCAGCCCCCCGCTCCAGTCCCCTTTAGTCGCCTTCTACGACACGTGAGGAATGCGTGGGAAGTATTCTTTCTCCCCTATCCCTAGGGATAAATTCTGACAAGTATTTAATTTTATGATAGGAAACATTAATACTGATGATTTTCATGACTTAATCATAAAGAACAACACTGAATTCAACCTTTAAAGTGTGCTGCTAAGTTTTGTCTGTGAATCATAGTATGGACAAAAACATAAGATCTTCAAATTTTCTGTTTCCCATTATAAAATGCGAGAAATGTGTGTAAAAGTAGAGGGTACATACAAAAAAGTGAATTAAAATAACTTTATACAGCCTTAGCACAATGCTAAAGTTAATGCATAGAAGCCCAAGCAAGGGATGCCTCACAGAGAAAGAAAGAAAGAAAATGGGTTGAGAAAGAGTGAGACGGTGAGCCTCTGATGCGAATTCAAAGACTCTATCACTATTTGTGAAAAAACTCACGTAAGAGAAGATACACTGAAACAAGTAAGTTACCATAACATATATGGCCATGAGATTGCTCTTAGGTGTTGCCAGGTTCTGCCTGCACAAGGTTACACCACAAGTGAAAAGCCACCTTCAGCAAAGCTGCATCACTAGGAGTAGAGTCTGGTCAAAGAACTTATCATTCTAAAGGAATCTACATTTCCTTGCTATTGGAAGTAGCTCAGCCTTGGGAGGAAGGAGCCTTTAGAAAGGCCCTAGGTAACAAATGAAGGCAGCCCAAAATAAAGTGTAATTTCCCTGGTAGAAGGAGTCAGGTATTAGGTTGGAGGAGGTTCAGAGGAGGCTTGACCCAAGACCCATATCCACTAAATGACACTCATCACTATGTATGGTTACTACAGTACTTACACATATTTACATACATTTCTTTTACATCTATTTCCTAAATATCTACAATTTTAGAAAGTTTCAGAGAGTGGTAGTCTCTAACACACAGAGACCAAGAGACACTTATGAGCCATACAAATGTCCCAATAATGGCAGGTTGTTCAAAAAATGATCCCCACTGCCTGCTTATGCAAACTGTCATAAGATGACTCCTGCTGTTGAAGGATAAAGGGTTATTATGTATTATGTATTATGGAACCATGGAAATGGAAGTAAATCATAGGGTGGGGGAGGGGGCGAAAATCCTGAGAGCCTTGAAGAATGTGTGGAAGTCGAGAACATTATCTCCGAAAGCAAAAATGGGTATGTTTGAAGGAATAGTGGTTCCAACAATGTTGTATGGTTGCGAGGCGTGGGCTATGGATAGAGTTGTGCGCAGGAGGGTGGATGTGCTGGAAATGAGATGTTTGAGGACAATATGTGGTGTGAGGTGGTTTGATCGAGTAAGTAATGTAAGGGTAAGAGAGATGTGTGGAAATAAGAAGAGCGTGGTTGAGAGAGCAGAAGAGGGTGTTTTGAAATGGTTTGGGCACATGGAGAGAATGAGTGAGGAAAAATTGACCAAGAGGATATATGTGTCGGAGGTGGAGGGAATGAGGAGAAGTGGGAAACCAATTGGAGGTGGAAAGATGGAGTGAAAAAGATTTTGAGTGATCGGGGCCTGAACATGCAGGAGGGCGAAAGGCAGGCAAGGAATAGAGAGAATTGGATTGATGTGGTATACCGAGGTCGACGTGCTGTCAATGGATTGAATCAGGGCATGTGAAGCGTCTGGGGTAAACCATGGAAAGTTCTGTGGGGCCTGGATGTGGAAACGGAGCTGTGGTTTCGGGCATTATTGTACGACAGCTGGAGACTGAGTGTGAGTGAATGGGGCCTTTGTTGTCTTTTCCTGGCGCTGCCTCGTGCACATGAGGGGGATGTTATTCCGTGTGTGGCAGGGTGGCGATGGGGGTGAGTAGGGGCAGACAGTGTGAATTGTGTGCATGTGTGTATATGTCTGTGTCTGTGTGTGTATATATGTGTGTACGCTGGGATGTGTGGGTGTATATGTTTGTGTGTGTGGACGTGTGTGTGTGTGTGCATGTGTGTGGGGGTGGGTTGGGCCATTTCTTTCGTCTGTTTCCTTGCGCTACCTTGCAGGCGTGGGAGACAGCGACAAAGCAAAATAAAAAAAAATATATGTATATCTATATGACATGGACAGATGTTGAGATATAACATTAATAACTGTAAACTGCCCAGAAATATAGAAGGATATATATGGAAACATCACTAAATATGTAGGTAAATTCTGTTACTGATGAAGAAGATTAAAGAATTGACTTACATGTCACTAGTATTCTGTTCTTTTGATCCAGATTCCAAATATCAATAAAGACAGAACTGGGTGAATTTTTCAATAGCAGAGTCCTTTAATCTAATTAATGACATGTTTATCTGCAAATACAAAAAGGGCTCAGGTGAAGATATTCTAAGCATAACAAAGATGATAATAAAGGCTAGTTCTTTACATCTTTCATGTGTAATACTTGACTTATCAGTAATTTCACATACTTAAGCCTTCAAAATTGCAGTCTTCTACTCCTTTCCCATTATCTGAAACTTCCAAGAGAGTGATACCATGCTCTCGGAGACGCACTTCCACACTTGTAGAACCTGCATCTAGACTGTTCTCAACAAGCTCTTTAACAGCCGTGGCGAGTGTCAGCACAACCTGATAAGGTTTGAAAATTAAGGCAGCAATGGTTAGTATGATATTCCTGAAAGAAATCTTAATACGTCTAGTTAGCATGTATATGCACTTAAGCTATCGATTTTAAACACGAAGTAAAGTTTATGAAGGAACACAAAAGTTTCTCCTTCAGAAATTTATTGAAAAATTCTCCAATAATCATTGAAATTATCATTTCCTGAACTGTCAACATGTCAGAAGCTATGCAGAATTAGTGTACACAATCTAGTTCTTATTATGATACATTACTAACAGACATGAATGAAAGTATGAATAAAACTTTTAGTTCTGAACTTCCAATATAAAGAAAACAAATAAGAGAAAAATACTTTTATATTTAATCTCTTTCTATTAACATCCCAGGTCTGCTAATTCAATTAAGGCAATAACTCCAATGAAAATCTCACATTCGATTTTGAAGATATATATACAGCCCTTGGAGTGGACATAAATCTAGGAAACTACTCAGTCAGCTTTGTGATGCCAAAATGACTGTCTACCAGTTTCATGCATGGAAAATACCTAAAATGAAGAGGAAGAATGTATTTATATGGAAAGCTAGGATTTCACCTAATATGACCTTAGGTTATGAGTATTCTATGGCTTCACAACAATTTTAATAGTATCTGATTAGGAGGCTGTTAGGTTGCCAGTTATCATTCATCTAATACCTAAATCTCCACTGTTCAAAACCATACATATGTGGGTGAAACTGTGTTGAGACAGAGAAAATACAGTACCATCATTCCTCTTTTGGTTTTGTAAAATCAGGTTTAATGTATGGGACTTCAAATCTTCACAATTTAATTTTTCTTTTTTCTACAGCAGTTTACAATGAATTTCAAAGTAAGATTAACTACATGAAATTAGAAACTGTATCTCAGAAGAAGTTTGAATGGAGAAAAACTGGAGGAAGTGAAGTGTTTTAGATATCTGGGAGTGGATCTGGCAGCGGATGGAACCATGGAAGCGGAAGTGGATCATAGGGTGGGGGAGGGGGCGAAAATTCTGGGGGCCTTGAAGAATGTGTGGAAGTCGAGAACATTATCTCGGAAAGCAAAAATGGGTATGTTTGAAGGAATAGTGGTTCCAACAATGTTGTATGGTTGCGAGGCGTGGGCTATGGATAGAGTTGTGCGCAGGAGGATGGATGTGCTGGAAATGAGATGTTTGAGGACAATGTGTGGTGTGAGGTGGTTTGATCGAGTGAGTAACGTAAGGGTAAGAGAGATGTGTGGAAATAAAAAGAGCGTGGTTGAGAGAGCAGAAGAGGGTGTTTTGAAGTGGTTTGGGCACATGGAGAGAATGAGTGAGGAAAGATTGACCAAGAGGATATATGTGTCGGAGGTGGAGGGAACAAGGAGAAGAGGGAGACCAAATTGGAGGTGGAAAGATGGAGTGAAAAAGATTCTGTGTGATCGGGGCCTGAACGTGCAGGAGGGTGAAAGGAGGGCAAGGAATAGAGTGAATTGGAGCGATGTGGTATACCGGGGTTGACGTGCTGTCAGTGGATTGAATCAAGGCATGTGAAGCGTCTGGGGTAAACCATGGAAAGCTGTGTAGGTATGTATATTTGCGTGTGTGGACGTATGTATATACATGTGTATGGGGGGGGGGGGCCATTTCTTTCGTCTGTTTCCTTGCGCTACCTCGCAAACGCGGGAGACAGCGACAAAGTATAATAAAAAAATATAAAAAATAATCTCAGAAGAAATAATAAACTCAACTTTTGTGCTTTACTGTATAATATGCTAAGCCATATCCAGAAGTTTGTTTAATATATTAATGAGTAATACAAACATAAGTCCATGAACAGGGAAAAATTACAGTGGTCTCATAAAATCTTTAGAAAAGCTTTGATGAATCACAGGTAACAGTAAAACCCCACTCTAACAGATGAATTGGAAGGAAGGACAGTCCAACAGAAGCCAAAGTCCCTTCCATCCAAGAAACATTAATAAAGGAAATATTGACAAGTGTAATGGAAAACTATCTTATTCTTTCAATACCGAAGGTGTTAAGGGAGTAAATGACTAATCTAATCAGAGAGAAATAACTCCAGGGTCACTTAGAGTCACCCAAATCACTTCCTGGCCAAAAAAAAAGGATGCTCAATGATTTTCAACTTTCAGGAATGATGAAAAGTTTTCTGGATCTCACCACATGAAACTGACAGCACTCATATGTTCAAAGATTTAACACAAAAAGACAGTAGACAGTTCTTTGTCCTTAAAATACATTACAAATACATGAGAACACACTCATTGAGTTTGTGTTAACTAAGCAGGTACTTACTTGAAACTGATGTTAGGGAGTAGTGACCAAGCTGTACATCAATTTTGTCTTGAAATTTCCACTAATATTATTATCTTTGTAGGTGTAAAGGATAAAAGGATAACGCTTCACCATCAAATTCATGTACATCAGTGAAAAACTGTGTATGTACACTGAGAGAACATCAAATGTTAGCAAAATACAGAAAAAATGCACCAAGGTGATACACACCAGGCTACAGTGTGTTCTCACATCCAGCACCCCAGACCAAAGACGAAAACTAATGGAATATTCAGTTCCATCCCTAACTCAGTTCAAGGTGTTCTTAGCTTAACAAACTAAATTTGTGCTGCAATGAACTTTCATGAACATCCCTTATGAATGCAAACTTAGTCTGGTGGGATCAGAATGGATATTTACTGTGCAAGACAGTGTCTTCTGCAGACACCAAATAAGTCCCTAATATCTGGTGGTAGATAAAGCTTAGATAAAAAAAAAAAAAGAAGTTAAAGCAGGAAACAGCAGGTCAAAATAATAATAAAATTCACATGCACCTCTTGAGTTTCACTTTCTGGACTTTGCCATATCCAGAAGTTTGTTCCTTATGATGTTCACTAATCCCCCCCAGAAAATGTGTCCATGAAAGGGTTACAGTTATGGTGAAAACATGATGAGCAAGCTGCTGTTAGTCACAGACATCAATTAACAAAAGCACCTAAAATATGCTGGTATGTACAAAATACCTAATTGTATACAAGACAATCTGCAATCAACTCACCTGACCTGAACAGATCCGGTGAACAGTGGTCTTATCTATTGCCTTGATACATTTGGCATCTTCAGAAGTCGCTGCATCCCCATGAATAATCTCTGAAACAATCTAGTCATATAATGTCTGTGGTTTCAGAAGTTGTAGCAGATGTGCGGATAAGAGTGTTTGCTTTGAAGAATGTATGTGAGAAACACTTAGAAAAGCAGATGGATTTGTATGTATCATTTACGGATCTGGAGAAGCCATATGATAAGGTGGATAGAGATGCTTTGTGGAAGGTTTTAAGAGTATATGGTGTGGGAGGTAGGTTGCTAGAAGCAGTGAAAAGTGTTTACCAAGGATGTAAGGCATGTGTACAAGTAGGAAGAGAGGAAAGTGATTGGTTCCCAGAGAATTTCGGTTTGCAGCAGGGGTGGGTGATGGTTGTTTAATCTCTTCACGGATGGGGTGGTTAGGGAGGTGAATGCAAGAGTTTTGGAGAGAGAGGCAAGTTTGCAGTCTGTTATGGATGAGAAGGCTTGGGAAGTGAGTCAGTTGTTCGGTGATGATACAGCGCTGGTGGCTGATTCGGGTGACAAACTGCAGAAGTTAATGACTGGGTTTAGTAAAGTGAGTGAAAGAAGAAAGTTGAGAGTAAATGTGAATAAGAGAAAGATTATTAGGTTCAGTAGGGTTGAGGGACAAGTTAATTGGGAGGTAAATTTGAATGGAGAAAAACTGGAGGAAGTGAAGTGTTTTAAACATCTGGGAGCAGATTTAGCAGCGAATGGAACCATGAAAGTGGAAGTGAGTCACAGGGTGGGGGAGGGAGCAAAGGTTCTGAGAGCGCTGAAGAATGTGTGGAAGGCGAGAACAATATCTCGGAGAGCAAAATTGGGTATGTTTGAAGGAATAGTGGTTCCAACAATGTTATATGGTTGTGAGGCATGGGATACAGATAGGATTCTGCAGAGGAGGGTAGATGTGTTGGAAATGAGATGTTTGAGGACAATATGTGGTGTGAGGTGGTTTGATCGAGTAAGTAATGAAAGGGTAAGAGAGATTTGTGGTAATAAAGAGTTTGGTTGAGGGAGCAGAAAGAGAGTGTTTTAAAATGGTTTGGCCACATGGAGAGAATGAGTGAGGTAAAGATTGAAAAAGAGGTTACATGTGTCAGAGGTGCAGCGAAGAAAACTAAGCAGGAGACCAAATTGGAGGTGGAAGGATGGAGTGAAAAAAAGTATGAGTGACTGGGGCCTGAACATACAGGAGGGTGACAGGCATGCAAGGAATAGAGTAAATTGGAACAACGTGGTATACCAGGGTTGACGTGCTGTCAATGGATTAAACCAGGGCATGTGGAGCATTTGGGGTAAACCATGGAAAGGTCTGTGGGGCCTGGATGTGGAAAGGGAGCTGCGGTTTCGGTGCATTACGCAAGACAGCTAGAGACTGAGTGTGAACGAATGTGGCCTTTGTTATCTTTTCCTAGAACTACCTCGCGCACGTGCGAAGGGAAGGAGTAGCACTACTGAAACAGGAGTTGTGGGAGTATGTGATAGAGTGTACGAAAGTAAACTCTAGATTGATATGGGTAAAACTGAAAGTGGATGGAGAGAGATTGATTATTAGTGCCTTTGCACCTGGGCAAGAGAAGAAAGATTATGAGAGACAAGTGTTTTGGGAACAGCTAAGTGAGAGTGTTAGCAGTTTTGATGCATAAGACCGAGTTATAGTGATGGGTGATTTGAATGCAAAGGTGAGTAATCTGGGAGTTGAGGGAATAATTGGTGTACATGGGGTGTTCAGTGCTGTAAATGGAAATGGTGAAAAACTTGTAGATTTGTTAGCTGAAAAAGGACTGGTGACTGGGAATACCTGGTTTAAAAAGAGAGATATACATAAGTATGCGTATGTAAGTAGGAGAGATGGCCAGAAAGCGTTATTGGATTACATGTTAATTGATAGGCACATGAAAGAGAGACTTTTGGATGTTAAAGTCCTGAGAGGTGCAAATGGAGGGATGTCTGATCATTATCTTCTGGAGGCGAAGGTGAAGATTTGTAAAGGTTTTCAGAAAAGAAGAGAGAATGCTGGGGTGAAGAGAGTGGTGAAAGTAAGTGAGCTTGGGAAGGAGACTTGTGTGGGGAAGTACCAGGAGGGACTGAGTGCAAAATGGAAAAAGGTGAAAGCAAAGGACGTAACAGGAGTGGGGGAGGAATGGGATGTATTTAAGGAAGCAATTGACTTGTCCCTCAACCCTACTGTACCAAATAACCTTGCTCTTATTCACATTTACTCTCATCTTTCTTCTTTCACACACTTTACCAAACTCAGTCACCAGCTTCTGCAGTTTCTAACACGAATCAGCCACTAGCACTGTATCATTAGTGAACAATAACTGACTCACTTCCCAAGCTCTCTCATCCACAACAGACTGCATACTTACCCCTCTTTCCAAAACTCTTGCATTCACCTCCCTAACAGCCCCATCCATAAACAAATTAAACAACCATGGAGACATCACACACCCCTGCCACAAACCTACATTCACTGAGAACCAATCACTTTCCTCTCTTCCTACACGTACACATGCCTTGCATCCTCGATAAAAACTTTTCACTGCTTCTAACAACTTGCCTCCCACACCATATATTCTTAATACCTTCCACGGAGCATCTCTATCAACTCTTATAATATGCCTTCTCCAGATCCATAAATGCTACATACAAATCCATTTGCTTTTCTTAGTATTTCTCACATACATTCTTTAAAGCAATCACCTGATCCACACATCCTCTACCACTTCTGAAACCACACTGCTCTTCCCCAACCTGATGCTCTGTACATGCTTTCACCCTCTCAATCAATACCCTCCCATATAATTTACCAGGAATACTCAACAAACCTATACCTCTGTAATTTGAGCACTCATTTTATCCCCTTTGCCTTTGTACAATGGCACTATGCAAGCATTCCACCAATCCTCAGGCACCTCACCATGAGTCATACATACATTAAATAACCTTACCAACCAGTTAACAATCCAGTCACCCCCTTTTTTAATAAATTCCACTGCAATACCATTCAAATCCGCTGCCTTGCCGGCTTTCATCTTCCACAAAGCTTTTACTACCTCTTCTCTGTTTACCAAATCATTCTCCTTAATCCTCTCACTTTGCACACCAACTCAACCAAAACACCCTATATCTGCCACTCTATTATCATCAAACATATTCAACAAACCTTGAAAATACTCACTCCATCTCCTTCTCACATCACCACTACTTGTTATCACCTCCCCATTAGCCCCCTTCACTGAAGTTCCCATTTGTTCCCTTGTCTTATGCACTTTATTTACCTCCTTCCAAAACATCTTTTTATTCTCCCTAAAATTTAATGATACCCTCTCACCCCTGCTCTCATTTGCCCTTTTTTCACCTCTTGCACCTTTTTCTTGACCTCCTGCCTCTTTCTTTTATACTTCTCCCACTCATTTGCATTATTTCCCTGCAAAAATCGTGCAAATGCCTATCTCTTCTCTTTCACTAATAATCTTACTTCTTCATCCCACCACTCACTACCCTTTCTAATCTGCCCACCTCCCACACTTCTCATGCCACAAGCATCTTTTGCACAAGCCATCACTGCTTCCCTAAATACATCCCATTCCTCTCCCACTTCCCTTGTGTCCTTTGTTCTCACCTTTTTCCATTCTGTACTCAGTCTCTCCTGGTACTTCCTCACACAAGTCTCCTTCCCAAGCTCACTTACTCTTACCACTCTTTTCACCCCCAACATTCTCTCTTCTTTTCTGAAAACCTCTACAAATCTTCATCTTCACCTCCACAAGATAATGATCAGACATCCCTCCAGTTGCATCTCTCAGCACATTTACATGCAAAAGTCTCTCTTTGCCGCACCTATTAATTAACAAGTAATCCAATAACGCTGTCTGGCCATCTCTCCTACTTACATACTTATACTTATGTATATCTCTCATTTTAAACCAGGTATTCCCAATCTCCAATCCTTTTTTTAGCACATAAATCTACAAGCTCTTCACCATTTCCAACATTGAACACCCCATGTACACCAATCATTCCCTCAACTGCCACATAACTCACCTTTGCATTCAAATCACCCATCACTATAACCCGGTCTCGTGCATCAAAACTACTAACACACTCAATTAGCTGCTCCCAAAACACTTGCCTCTCATGATCTTTCTTCTCATGCCCAGGTGCATATGCACCAATAATCACCCATCTCTCTCCATCCACTTTCAGTTTTACCTATATCAATCTAGAGTTTATTTTCTTACACTCTATCACATACTTCCACCACTCCTGTTTCAGGAGTAGTGCGACTCCTTCCCTTGCTCTTTTCCTCTCACTAACCCCTGACTTTACTCCCAAGACATTCCCAAACCACTCTTCCCCTTTACCCTTGAGCTTTGTTTCACTAAGAGCCAAAACATCCAGGTTCCTTTCCTCAAACATACTACCTATCTCTCCTTTTTTCTCATCTTGGTTACATCCACAAACATTTAGACACCCCAATCTGAGCCTTCGAGAAGGATGAGCACTCCCTGCGTGACTCCTTCTTCTGTTTCCCCTTTTAGAAAGTTAAAATACAAGGAGGGGAAGGTTTCCAGCCCCCCGCTCCAGTCCCCTTTAGTCGCCTTCTACGACACGTGAGGAATGCGTGGGAAGTATTCTTTCTCCCCTATCCCTAGGGATAAATTCTGACAAGTATTTAATTTTATGATAGGAAACATTAATACTGATGATTTTCATGACTTAATCATAAAGAACAACACTGAATTCAACCTTTAAAGTGTGCTGCTAAGTTTTGTCTGTGAATCATGGTATGGAGAAAAACATAAGATCTTCAAATTTTCTGTTTCCCATTATAAAATGCGAGAAATGTGTGTAAAAGTAGAGGGTACATACAAAAAAGTGAATTAAAATAACTTTATACAGCCTTAGCACAATGCTAAAGTTAATGCATAGAAGCCCAAGCAAGGGATGCCTCACAGAGAAAGAAAGAAAGAAAATGGGTTGAGAAAGAGTGAGACGGTGAGCCTCTGATGCGAATTCAAAGACTCTATCACTATTTGTGAAAAAACTCACGTAAGAGAAGATACACTGAAACAAGTAAGTTACCATAACATATATGGCCATGAGATTGCTCTTAGGTGTTGCCAGGTTCTGCCTGCACAAGGTTACACCACAAGTGAAAAGCCACCTTCAGCAAAGCTGCATCACTAGGAGTAGAGTCAGGTCAAAGAACTTATCATTCTAAAGGAATCTACATTTCCTTGCTATTGGAAGTAGCTCAGCCTTGGGAGGAAGGAGCCTTTAGAAAGGCCCTAGGTAACAAATGAAGGCAGCCCAAAATAAAGTGTAATTTCCCTGGTAGAAGGAGTCAGGTATTAGGTTGGAGGAGGTTCAGAGGAGGCTTGACCCAAGACCCATATCCACTAAATGACACTCATCACTATGTATGGTTACTACAGTACTTACACATATTTACATACATTTCTTTTACATCTATTTCCTAAATATCTACAATTTTAGAAAGTTTCAGAGAGTGGTAGTCTCTAACACACAGAGACCAAGAGACACTTATGAGCCATACAAATGTCCCAATAATGGCAGGTTGTTCAAAAAATGATCCCCACTGCCTGCTTATGCAAACTGTCATAAGATGACTCCTGCTGTTGAAGGATAAAGGGTTATTATGTATTATGTATTATGGAACCATGGAAATGGAAGTAAATCATAGGGTGGGGGAGGGGGCGAAAATCCTGAGAGCCTTGAAGAATGTGTGGAAGTCGAGAACATTATCTCCGAAAGCAAAAATGGGTATGTTTGAAGGAATAGTGGTTCCAACAATGTTGTATGGTTGCGAGGCGTGGGCTATGGATAGAGTTGTGCGCAGGAGGGTGGATGTGCTGGAAATGAGATGTTTGAGGACAATATGTGGTGTGAGGTGGTTTGATCGAGTAAGTAATGTAAGGGTAAGAGAGATGTGTGGAAATAAGAAGAGCGTGGTTGAGAGAGCAGAAGAGGGTGTTTTGAAATGGTTTGGGCACATGGAGAGAATGAGTGAGGAAAGATTGACCAAGAGGATATATGTGTCGGAGGTGGAGGGAATGAGGAGAAGTGGGAAACCAATGGGAGGTGGAAAGATGGAGTGAAAAAGATTTTGAGTGATCGGGGCCTGAACATGCAGGAGGGCGAAAGGCAGGCAAGGAATAGAGAGAATTGGATTGATGTGGTATACCGAGGTCGACGTGCTGTCAATGGATTGAATCAGGGCATGTGAAGCGTCTGGGGTAAACCATGGAAAGTTCTGTGGGGCCTGGATGTGGAAACGGAGCTGTGGTTTCGGGCATTATTGTACGACAGCTGGAGACTGAGTGTGAGTGAATGGGGCCTTTGTTGTCTTTTCCTGGCGCTGCCTCGTGCACATGAGGGGGATGTTATTCCGTGTGTGGCAGGGTGGCGATGGGGGTGAGTAGGGGCAGACAGTGTGAATTGTGTGCATGTGTGTATATGTCTGTGTCTGTGTGTGTATATATGTGTGTACGTTGGGATGTGTGGGTGTATATGTTTGCGTGTGTGGACGTGTGTGTGTGTGTGCATGTGTGTGGGGGTGGGTTGGGCCATTTCTTTCGTCTGTTTCCTTGCGCTACCTTGCAGGCGTGGGAGACAGCGACAAAGCAAAATAAAAAAAAATATATGTATATCTATATGACATGGACAGATGTTGAGATATAACATTAATAACTGTAAACTGCCCAGAAATATAGAAGGATATATATGGAAACATCACTAAATATGTAGGTAAATTCTGTTACTGATGAAGAAGATTAAAGAATTGACTTACATGTCACTAGTATTCTGTTCTTTTGATCCAGATTCCAAATATCAATAAAGACAGAACTGGGTGAATTTTTCAATAGCAGAGTCCTTTAATCTAATTAATGACATGTTTATCTGCAAATACAAAAAGGGCTCAGGTGAAGATATTCTAAGCATAACAAAGATGATAATAAAGGCTAGTTCTTTACATCTTTCATGTGTAATACTTGACTTATCAGTAATTTCACATACTTAAGCCTTCAAAATTGCAGTCTTCTACTCCTTTCCCATTATCTGAAACTTCCAAGAGAGTGATACCATGCTCTCGGAGACGCACTTCCACACTTGTAGAACCTGCATCTAGACTGTTCTCAACAAGCTCTTTAACAGCCGTGGCGAGTGTCAGCACAACCTGATAAGGTTTGAAAATTAAGGCAGCAATGGTTAGTATGATATTCCTGAAAGAAATCTTAATACGTCTAGTTAGCATGTATATGCACTTAAGCTATCGATTTTAAACACGAAGTAAAGTTTATGAAGGAACACAAAAGTTTCTCCTTCAGAAATTTATTGAAAAATTCTCCAATAATCATTGAAATTATCATTTCCTGAACTGTCAACATGTCAGAAGCTATGCAGAATTAGTGTACACAATCTAGTTCTTATTATGATACATTACTAACAGACATGAATGAAAGTATGAATAAAACTTTTAGTTCTGAACTTCCAATATAAAGAAAACAAATAAGAGAAAAATACTTTTATATTTAATCTCTTTCTATTAACATCCCAGGTCTGCTAATTCAATTAAGGCAATAACTCCAATGAAAATCTCACATTCGATTTTGAAGATATATATACAGCCCTTGGAGTGGACATAAATCTAGGAAACTACTCAGTCAGCTTTGTGATGCCAAAATGACTGTCTACCAGTTTCATGCATGGAAAATACCTAAAATGAAGACGAAGAATGTATTTATATGGAAAGCTAGGATTTCACCTAATATGACCTTAGGTTATGAGTATTCTATGGCTTCACAACAATTTTAATAGTATCTGATTAGGAGGCTGTTAGGTTGCCAGTTATCATTCATCTAATACCTAAATCTCCACTGTTCAAAACCATACATATGTGGGTGAAACTGTGTTGAGACAGAGAAAATACAGTACCATCATTCCTCTTTTGGTTTTGTAAAATCAGGTTTAATGTATGGGACTTCAAATCTTCACAATTTAATTTTTCTTTTTTCTACAGCAGTTTACAATGAATTTCAAAGTAAGATTAACTACATGAAATTAGAAACTGTATCTCAGAAGAAGTTTGAATGGAGAAAAACTGGAGGAAGTGAAGTGTTTTAGATATCTGGGAGTGGATCTGGCAGCGGATGGAACCATGGAAGCGGAAGTGGATCATAGGGTGGGGGAGGGGGCGAAAATTCTGGGGGCCTTGAAGAATGTGTGGAAGTCGAGAACATTATCTCGGAAAGCAAAAATGGGTATGTTTGAAGGAATAGTGGTTCCAACAATGTTGTATGGTTGCGAGGCGTGGGCTATGGATAGAGTTGTGCGCAGGAGGATGGATGTGCTGGAAATGAGATGTTTGAGGACAATGTGTGGTGTGAGGTGGTTTGATCGAGTGAGTAACGTAAGGGTAAGAGAGATGTGTGGAAATAAAAAGAGCGTGGTTGAGAGAGCAGAAGAGGGTGTTTTGAAGTGGTTTGGGCACATGGAGAGAATGAGTGAGGAAAGATTGACCAAGAGGATATATGTGTCGGAGGTGGAGGGAACAAGGAGAAGAGGGAGACCAAATTGGAGGTGGAAAGATGGAGTGAAAAAGATTCTGTGTGATCGGGGCCTGAACGTGCAGGAGGGTGAAAGGAGGGCAAGGAATAGAGTGAATTGGAGCGATGTGGTATACCGGGGTTGACGTGCTGTCAGTGGATTGAATCAAGGCATGTGAAGCGTCTGGGGTAAACCATGGAAAGCTGTGTAGGTATGTATATTTGCGTGTGTGGACGTATGTATATACATGTGTATGGGGGGGGGCCATTTCTTTCGTCTGTTTCCTTGCGCTACCTCGCAAACGCGGGAGACAGCGACAAAGTATAATAAAAAAATATAAAAAATAATCTCAGAAGAAATAATAAACTCAACTTTTGTGCTTTACTGTATAATATGCTAAGCCATATCCAGAAGTTTGTTTAATATATTAATGAGTAATACAAACATAAGTCCATGAACAGGGAAAAATTACAGTGGTCTCATAAAATCTTTAGAAAAGCTTTGATGAATCACAGGTAACAGTAAAACCCCACTCTAACAGATGAATTGGAAGGAAGGACAGTCCAACAGAAGCCAAAGTCCCTTCCATCCAAGAAACATTAATAAAGGAAATATTGACAAGTGTAATGGAAAACTATCTTATTCTTTCAATACCGAAGGTGTTAAGGGAGTAAATGACTAATCTAATCAGAGAGAAATAACTCCAGGGTCACTTAGAGTCACCCAAATCACTTCCTGGCCAAAAAAAAAGGATGCTCAATGATTTTCAGCTTTCAGGAATGATGAAAAGTTTTCTGGATCTCACCACATGAAACTGACAGCACTCATATGTTCAAAGATTTAACACAAAAAGACAGTAGACAGTTCTTTGTCCTTAAAATACATTACAAATACATGAGAACACACTCATTGAGTTTGTGTTAACTAAGCAGGTACTTACTTGAAACTGATGTTAGGGAGTAGTGACCAAGCTATACATCAATTTTGTCTTGAAATTTCCACTAATATTATTATCTTTGTAGGTGTAAAGGATAAAAGGATAACGCTTCACCATCAAATTCATGTACATCAGTGAAAAACTGTGTATGTACACTGAGAGAACATCACATGTTAGCAAAATACAGAAAAAATGCACCAAGGTGATACACACCAGGCTACAGTGTGTTCTCACATCCAGCACCCCAGACCAAAGACGAAAACTAATGGAATATTCAGTTCCATCCCTAACTCAGTTCAAGGTGTTCTTAGCTTAACAAACTAAATTTGTGCTGCAATGAACTTTCATGAACATCCCTTATGAATGCAAACTTAGTCTGGTGGGATCAGAATGGATATTTACTGTGCAAGACAGTGTCTTCTGCAGACACCAAATAAGTCCCTAATATCTGGTGGTAGATAAAGCTTAGATAAAAAAAAAAAAAGAAGTTAAAGCAGGAAACAGCAGGTCAAAATAATAATAAAATTCACATGCACCTCTTGAGTTTCACTTTCTGGACTTTGCCATATCCAGAAGTTTGTTCCTTATGATGTTCACTAATCCCCCCCAGAAAATGTGTCCACGAAAGGGTTACAGTTATGGTGAAAACATGATGAGCAAGCTGCTGTTAGTCACAGACATCAATTAACAAAAGCACCTAAAATATGCTGGTATGTACAAAATACCTAATTGTATACAAGACAATCTGCAATCAACTCACCTGACCTGAACAGATCCGGTGAACAGTGGTCTTATCTATTGCCTTGATACATTTGGCATCTTCAGAAGTCGCTGCATCCCCATGAATAATCTCTGAAACAATCTAGTCATATAATGTCTGTGGTTTCAGAAGTTGTAGCAGATGTGCGGATAAGAGTGTTTGCTTTGAAGAATGTATGTGAGAAACACTTAGAAAAGCAGATGGATTTGTATGTATCATTTACGGATCTGGAGAAGCCATATGATAAGGTGGATAGAGATGCTTTGTGGAAGGTTTTAAGAGTATATGGTGTGGGAGGTAGGTTGCTAGAAGCAGTGAAAAGTGTTTACCAAGGATGTAAGGCATGTGTACAAGTAGGAAGAGAGGAAAGTGATTGGTTCCCAGAGAATTTCGGTTTGCAGCAGGGGTGGGTGATGGTTGTTTAATCTCTTCACGGATGGGGTGGTTAGGGAGGTGAATGCAAGAGTTTTGGAGAGAGAGGCAAGTTTGCAGTCTGTTATGGATGAGAAGGCTTGGGAAGTGAGTCAATTGTTCGGTGATGATACAGCGCTGGTGGCTGATTCGGGTGACAAACTGCAGAAGTTAATGACTGGGTTTAGTAAAGTGAGTGAAAGAAGAAAGTTGAGAGTAAATGTGAATAAGAGAAAGATTATTAGGTTCAGTAGGGTTGAGGGACAAGTTAATTGGGAGGTAAATTTGAATGGAGAAAAACTGGAGGAAGTGAAGTGTTTTAAACATCTGGGAGCAGATTTAGCAGCGAATGGAACCATGAAAGTGGAAGTGAGTCACAGGGTGGGGGAGGGAGCAAAGGTTCTGAGAGCGCTGAAGAATGTGTGGAAGGCGAGAACAATATCTCGGAGAGCAAAATTGGGTATGTTTGAAGGAATAGTGGTTCCAACAATGTTATATGGTTGTGAGGCATGGGATACAGATAGGATTCTGCAGAGGAGGGTAGATGTGTTGGAAATGAGATGTTTGAGGACAATATGTGGTGTGAGGTGGTTTGATCGAGTAAGTAATGAAAGGGTAAGAGAGATTTGTGGTAATAAAGAGTTTGGTTGAGGGAGCAGAAAGAGAGTGTTTTAAAATGGTTTGGCCACATGGAGAGAATGAGTGAGGTAAAGATTGAAAAAGAGGTTACATGTGTCAGAGGTGCAGCGAAGAAAACTAAGCAGGAGACCAAATTGGAGGTGGAAGGATGGAGTGAAAAAAAGTATGAGTGACTGGGGCCTGAACATACAGGAGGGTGACAGGCATGCAAGGAATAGAGTAAATTGGAACAACGTGGTATACCAGGGTTGACGTGCTGTCAATGGATTAAACCAGGGCATGTGGAGCATTTGGGGTAAACCATGGAAAGGTCTGTGGGGCCTGGATGTGGAAAGGGAGCTGCGGTTTCGGTGCATTACGCAAGACAGCTAGAGACTGAGTGTGAACGAATGTGGCCTTTGTTATCTTTTCCTAGAACTACCTCGCGCACGTGCGAAGGGAAGGAGTAGCACTACTGAAACAGGAGTTGTGGGAGTATGTGATAGAGTGTACGAAAGTAAACTCTAGATTGATATGGGTAAAACTGAAAGTGGATGGAGAGAGATTGATTATTAGTGCCTTTGCACCTGGGCAAGAGAAGAAAGATTATGAGAGACAAGTGTTTTGGGAACAGCTAAGTGAGAGTGTTAGCAGTTTTGATGCATAAGACCGAGTTATAGTGATGGGTGATTTGAATGCAAAGGTGAGTAATCTGGGAGTTGAGGGAATAATTGGTGTACATGGGGTGTTCAGTGCTGTAAATGGAAATGGTGAAAAACTTGTAGATTTGTTAGCTGAAAAAGGACTAGTGACTGGGAATACCTGGTTTAAAAAGAGAGATATACATAAGTATGCGTATGTAAGTAGGAGAGATGGCCAGAAAGCGTTATTGGATTACATGTTAATTGATAGGCACATGAAAGAGAGACTTTTGGATGTTAAAGTCCTGAGAGGTGCAAATGGAGGGATGTCTGATCATTATCTTCTGGAGGCGAAGGTGAAGATTTGTAAAGGTTTTCAGAAAAGAAGAGAGAATGCTGGGGTGAAGAGAGTGGTGAAAGTAAGTGAGCTTGGGAAGGAGACTTGTGTGGGGAAGTACCAGGAGGGACTGAGTGCAAAATGGAAAAAGGTGAAAGCAAAGGACGTAACAGGAGTGGGGGAGGAATGGGATGTATTTAAGGAAGCAATTGACTTGTCCCTCAACCCTACTGTACCAAATAACCTTGCTCTTATTCACATTTACTCTCATCTTTCTTCTTTCACACACTTTACCAAACTCAGTCACCAGCTTCTGCAGTTTCTAACACGAATCAGCCACTAGCACTGTATCATTAGTGAACAATAACTGACTCACTTCCCAAGCTCTCTCATCCACAACAGACTGCATACTTACCCCTCTTTCCAAAACTCTTGCATTCACCTCCCTAACAGCCCCATCCATAAACAAATTAAACAACCATGGGGACATCATGCACTCCTCCCGCAAACCAACATCCACTGAGAACCAATCACTTTCCTCTCTTCCTACACGTACACATACCTTACATCCTCGATAAAAACTTTTCACTGCTTCTAACAACTTGCCTCCCACACCATATATTCTTAATACCTTCCACAGAGCATCTCTATCATATGCCTTCTCCAGATCCATAAATGCTACATACAAATCCATTTGCTTTTGTAAGTATTTCTCACACACATTCTTCAAAGCAAACACCTAATTCACACATCCTCTACCACTTCTGAAACCACAATGCTCTTCCCCAATCTGATGCTCTGTACATGCTTTCACCCTCTCAATCAATACCCTCCCATATACTTTCCCAGGAATACTCAACAAACTTATCTTATACCTCTGTAATTTGAGCACTTACTTTTATCCCCTTTGCCTTTGTAGAATGGCACTATGCAAGCATTCTGCCAATCCTCAGGCACCTCACCATGAATCATACATACATTAAATAACCTTACCAACCAGTCAACAATACAGTCACCCCCTTTTTTAATAAATTCCACTGCAATACCATCCAAACCCGCTGCCTTGCCGGCTTTCATCTTCCGCAAAGCTTTTACTACCTCTTCTCTGTTTACCAAATCATTCTCCCTAATCCTCTCACTTTGCACACCACCTCGACCAAAACACCCCATATCTGCCACTCTACCATCAAACACATTCAACAAACCTTCAAAATACTCACTCCATCTCCTTCTCACATCACCACTACTTGTTAACACCTCCCCATTAGCCCCCTTCACTGATGTTCCCATTTGTTCCCTTGTCTCATGCACTTTATTTACCTCCTTCCACAACATCTTTTTATTCTCCATAAAACTTAATGATACCCTCCCACCCCAACTCTCATTTGCCCTCTTTTTCACCTCTTGCACCTTTCTCTTGACTTCCTGCCTCTTTCTTTTATACATCTCCCATTCATTTGCATTATTTCCCTGCAAAAACTGTCCAAATGCCTCTCTCTTCTCTCTCACTAATAATCTTACTTCTTCATCCCACCACTCACTACCCTTTCTAATCTGTCCACCTCCCACGCTTCTCATGCCACAAGCATCTTATGCGCAAGCCATCACTGCTTCCCTAAATACATCCCATTCCTCCCCCACTCCCCTTACCCCCTTTGTTCTCATCTTTTTCCATTCTGTACTCAGTCTCTCCTGGTACTTCCTAGCACAAGTCTCCTTCCCAAGCTCACTTACTCTCACCACTCTCTTCACCCCAACATTCTCTCTTCTTTTCTGAAAACCCTCTACAAATCTTCACCTTCGCCTCCATAAGATAATGATCAGACATGCCTCCAGTTGCACCTCTCAGCACATTAACATCCAAAAGTCTCTCTTTCATGTGCCTATCAATTAACACGTAATCCAATAATGCTCTCTGGCCATCTATCCTACTTACATAAATATACTTATGTTTATCTTAATTTTTAAACCAGTCCTTTTTCAGCACACAAATCACCAGTCCTTTTTCAGCACACAAATCTACAAGCTCTTCACCATTTCCATTTACAATACTGAACACCCCATGTACACCAATTATTCCCTCAACTGCCACATTACATTCCTTTTTTTTCATACTATTCACCATTTCCCATGTTAGCAAGGCAACGATAAGATCACGGGACTGAGCTTTTGAGGGAATATTCTCACTTAGCCCCTTCTCTGTTCCTCTTTTTGAAAATCAAAAAATGGGAGGGAAGGTTTCCAGCCCCTCGCTCCCTCCCCTTTTTTCACCTCCTACGACACGCAGGGAGCAGGGAATATGTGGGAAGTATTCTCTCTCCCCTTTCCCCAGGGATAATATATATATATATATATATATATATATATATATATATATATATATATATATATATATATATATATATATATATACATATATATATATATGTGAATAAGAGCAAGGTTATTAGGTACAGTAGGGTTGAGGGTCAAGCCAATTGGGAGGTGAGTTTGAATGGAGAAAAACTGGAGGAAGCGAAGTGTTTTAGATATCTAGGAGTGGATCTGGCAGCGGATGGAACCATGGACGCGGAAGTGGATCATAGGGTGGGGGAGGGGGCGAAAATTCTGGGAGCCTTGAAGAATGTGTGGAAGTCAAGAACATTATCTCGGAAAGCATGTATGTTTGAAGGAATAGTGGTTCCAACAATGTTGTATGGTTGCGAGGCGTGGGCTATGGATAGAGTTGTGCGCAGGAGGATGGATGTGCTGGAAATGAGATGTTTGAGGACAATGTGTGGTGTGAGGTGGTTTGATCGAGTAAGTAACGTAAGGGTAAGAGAGATGTGTGGAAATAAAAAGAGCGTGGTTGAGAGAGCAGAAGAGGGTGTTTTGAAGTGGTTTGGGCACATGGAGAGAATGAGTGAGGAAAGATTGACCAAGAGGATATATGTGTCGGAGGTGGAGGGAACGAGGAGAAGAGGGAGACCAAATTGGAGGTGGAAAGATGGAGTGAAAAAGATTTTGTGTGATCGGGGCCTGAACATGCAGGAGGGTGAAAGGAGGGCAAGGAATAGAGTGAATTGGAGCGATGTGGTATACCGGGGTTAACGTGCTGTCAGTGGATTGAATCAGGGCATGTGAAGCGTCTGGGGTAAACCATGGAAAGCTGTGTAAGTATGTATATTTGCGTGTGTGGACGTATGTATATACATGTGTATGGGGGTGGGTTGGGCCATTTCTTTCGTCTGTTTCCTTGCGCTACCTCGCAAACGCGGGAGACAGCGGCAAAAAGAAAAAAAAATATATATATATATAACAAGTAGTGGTGATGTGAGAAGGAGATGGAGTGAGTATTTTGAAGGTTTGCTGAATGTGTTTGATGATAGAGTGGCAGATAAAGGGTGTTTTGGTCGAGGTGGTGTGCAAAGTAAGAGGGTGAGGGAAAATGATTTGGTAAACAGAGAAGAGGTAGTAAAAGCTTTGCGGAAGATGAAAGCCAGCAAGGCAGCAGGTTTGGATGGTATTGCAGTGGAATTTATTAAAAAAGGGGGTGACTGTATTATTGAGTGGTTGGTAAGGTTATATAATGTATGTATGACTCATGGTGAGGTGCCTGAGGATTGGCGGAATGCATGCATAGTGCCATTGTACAAAGGCAAAGGGGATAAGAGTGAGTGCTCAAATTACAGAGGTGTAAGTTTGTTGAGTCTCGCGAGGCCTCAGGAGATCTACGACGATGGCGAGGACGCCGAGGAAGAGGCGGATCCAAACAATGAGTTCAGAAACAGATATTCAAGGAAGTCTAGTGAACAAGCAACAAGTTTTGAAATGATGCTACTACGTTTGTGAATCGGGAACCATTGCAACACAAACCCCGCCAGGTGGTAGAGTTTCCCGCAGTGTATCGAGACAGACTTCCCCAGAACTTTTTTTTAAAGGGGAAGTAAGTGTTTATAGTTGTGTTACTGGAGTGATAGTTTTCATACATGGTGTTTTGACAAGAAAATAGTGAAATTGTAGAAAAATGTAGCTTAGACATTGAAGCTTATTGATACAGTGGTTAAATTGATGAGAACTGCTATTGACGTTTGTGTAAATAAATTATACATTTCCTTTTTTCCATAGCCAGAGGTTGAACCATTATGTGACATTCATTTTTTTCATTCATTTCAAGCTAGAAGTTTCAGTTTTCTAAATTGTTTCTTACATTTTCATATGTATATATATGTATGTGTGTGTGTGTGTATATGTGCGTATGTATGTGTATGTATGTGTATGTGTGTGTATGTGTATATGTATATATATATATGTATATTATCCCTGGGGATAGGGGTGAAAGAATACTTCCCACATATTCCTCGCGTGTCGTAGAAAGCAACTAGAGGGGACGGGAGCGGGGGGCCAAAAATCCTCCCCTCCTTGTATTAACTTTCTAAAATGGGAAACAGAAGAAGGAGTCACGCGGGGAGTGCTCATCCTCCTCGAAGGCTCAGAGTGGGGTGCCTAAATGTGTGTGGATGTAACCAAGATGTGAAAAAAGGAGAGATAGGTAGTATGTTTGAGGAAAGGAACCTGGATGTTTTGGCTCTGAGTGAAACGAAGCTCAAGGGTAAAGGGGAAGAGTGGTTTGGGAATGTCTAGGGAGTAAAGTCAGGGGTTAGTGAGAGGACAAGAGCAAGGGAAGGAGTAGCAATACTCCTGAAACAGGAGTTGTGGGAGTATGTGATAGAGTGTAAGAAAGTAAATTCTCGATTAATATGGGTAAAACTGAAAATTGATGGAGAGAGGTGGGTGATTATTGGTGCATATGCACCTGGGCATGAGAAGAAAGATCATGAGAGGCAAGTGTTTTGGGAGCAGCTGAATGAGTGTGTTAGTGGTTTTGATGCACGAGACCGGGTTATAGTGATGGGTGATTTGAATGCAAAGGTGAGTAATGTGGCAGTTGAGGGAATAATTGGTATACATGGGGTGTTCAGTGTTGTAAATGGAAATGGTGAAGAGCTTGTAGATTTATGTGCTGAAAAAGGTCTGATGATTGGGAATACCTGGTTTAAAAAGCGAGATATACATAAGTATACTTATGTAAGTAGGAGAGATGGCCAGAGAGCGTTATTGGATTACGTGTTAATTGACAGGCGTGCAAAAGAGAGACTTTTGGATGTTAATGTGCTGAGAGGTGCAACTAGAGGGATGTCTGATCATTATCTTGTGGAGGCTAAGGTGAAGATTTGTATGGGTTTTCAGAAAAGAAGAGTGAATGTTGGGGTGAAGAGGGTGGTGAGAGTAAGTGAGCTTGGGAAGGAGACCTGTGTGAGGAAGTACCAGGAGAGACTGAGTACAGAATGGAAAAAGGTGAGAACAATGGAAGTAAGGGGAGTGGGGGAGGAATGGGATGTATTTAGGGAAGCAGTGATGGATTGCGCAAAAGATGCTTGTGGCATGAGAAGAGTGGGAGGTGGGTTGATTAGAAAGGGTAGTGAGTGGTGGGATGAAGAAGTAAGAGTATTAGTGAAAGAGAAGAGAGAGGCATTTGGACGATTTTTGCAGGGAAGAAATGCAATTGAGTGGGAGATGTATAAAAGAAAGAGACAGGAGGTCAAGAGAAAGGTGCAGGAGGTGAAAAAAAGGGCAAATGAGAGTTGGGGTGAGAGAGTATCATTAAATTTTAGGGAGAATAAAAAGATGTTCTGGAAGGAGGTAAATAAAGTGCGTAAGACAAGGGAGCAAATGGGAACTTCAGTGAAGGGCGCAAATGGGGAGGCGATAACAAGTAGTGGTGATGTGAGAAGGAGATGGAGTGAGTATTTTGAAGGTTTGTTGAATGTGTTTGATGATAGAGTGGCAGATATAGGGTGTTTTTGGTCGAGGTGGTGTGCAAAGTGAGAGGGTTAGGGAAAATGATTTGGTAAACAGAGAAGAGGTAGTGAAAGCTTTGCGGAAGATGAAAGCCGGCAAGGCAGCAGGTTTGGATGGTATTGCAGTGGAATTTATAAAAAAAGGGGGTGACTGTATTGTTGACTGGTTGGTAAGGTTATTTAATGTATGTATGACTCATGGTGAGGTGCCTGAGGATTGGCGGAATGCGTGCATAGTGCCATTGTACAAAGGCAAAGGGGATAAGAGTGAGTGCTCAAATTACAGAGGTATAAGTTTGTTGAGTATTCCTGGTAAATTATATGGGAGGGTATTGATTGAGAGGGTGAAGGCATGTACAGAGCATCAGATTGGGGAAGAGCAGTGTGGTTTCAGAAGTGGTAGAGGATGTGTGGATCAGGTGTTTGCTTTGAAGAATGTATGTGAGAAATACTTAGAAAAGCAAATGGATTTGTATGTAGCATTTATGGATCTGGAGAAGGCATATGATAGAGTTGATAGAGATGCTCTGTGGAAGGTATTAAGAATATATGGTGTGGGAGGAAAGTTGTTAGAAGCAGTGAAAAGTTTTTATCGAGGATGTAAGGCATGTGTACGTGTAGGAAGAGAGGAAAGTGATTGATTCTCAGTGAATGTAGGTTTGCGGCAGGGGTGTGTGATGTCTCCATGGTTGTTTAATTTGTTTATGGATGGAGTTGTTAGGGAGGTAAATGCAAGAGTTTTGGAAAGAGGGGCAAGTATGAAGTCTGTTGTGGATGAGAGAGCTTGGGAAGTGAGTCAGTTGTTGTTCGCTGATGATACAGCGCTGGTGGCTGATTCATGTGAGAAACTGCAGAAGCTGGTGACTGAGTTTGGTAAAGTGTGTGGAAGAAGAAAGTTAAGAGTAAATGTGAATAAGAGCAAGGTTATTAGGTACAGTAGGGTTGAGGGTCAAGTCAATTGGGAGGTGAGTTTGAATGGAGAAAAACTGGAGGAAGTGAAGTGTTTTAGATATCTGGGAGTGGATCTGGCAGCGGATGGAACCATGGAAGCGGAAGTGGATCATAGGGTGGGGGAGGGGGCGAAAATTCTGGGGGCCTTGAAGAATGTGTGGAAGTCGAGAACATTATCTCGGAAAGCAAAAATGGGTATGTTTGAAGGAATAGTGGTTCCAACAACGTTGTATGGTTGCGAGGCGTGGGCTATGGATAGAGTTGTGCGCAGGAGGATGGATGTGCTGGAAATGAGATGTTTGAGGACAATGTGTGGTGTGACGTGGTTTGGGGGATCGAGTTTTTGAGTAACGTGAAGGGTAAGAGAGATGTGTGGAAATAAAAAGAGGAGCGTGGGTTGAGAGAGCAGAAGAGGGTGTTTTGAAGTGGTTTGGGCACATGGAGAGAATGAGTGAGGAAAGATTGACCAAGAGGATATATGTGTCGGAGGTGGAGGGAAACGAGGAGAAGAGGGAGACCAAATTGGAGGTGGAAAGATGGAGTGAAAAGATTTTGTTTGATCGGGGCCTGAACATGCAGGAGGGTGAAAGGAGGCAAGGAATAGAGTGAATTGGGAGCGATGTGGTTACCGGGGTTGACGTGCTGTCAGTGGATTGAATCAAGGCATTGTGAGCGTCTTGGGGTAAACCATGGAAAGCTGTGTAGGTATGTATATCTACGTGTGTGGACGTATGTATATACATGTGTATGGGGGGGTTGGGCCATTTCTTTCGTCTGTTTCCTTGCGCGTACTCGCAAACGCGGGGAGACAGCGACAAAGTGTATAATAATAAAAAAAAAAAAAATGTTTGTTGAGTATTCCTGGTAAATATATGGGAGGGTATTGATTGAGAGGGTGGAGGCATGTACAAAGCATCAGATTGGGGATGAGCATGTGTGGTTTCAGAAGTGGTAGAGGATGTGTGGATCAGGTGTTTGCTTTGAAGAATGTATGTGAGAATACTTAGAAAAGCAATTGGATTTGTATGTAGCATTTATGGATCTGGAGAAGGCATATGATAGAGTTGATTAGAGATGCTCTTGTGGAAGGTATTAAGAATTTATGGTGTGGGAGGCAAGTTGTTAGAAGCAGTGAAAAGACTTTTAATCGAGGATGTAAGGCATGGGTCCATCTGCTGCCAAATCCACTCCCGGGTATCTAAAACACTTTACTTCCTCCAGTTTTGCTCCATTCAAATAATTACCTCCCAATTGACTTGACCCTCATACCCTACTGTACCTGATAACCTTGCTCTTATTCACATTTACTCTTAACTTTCTTCTTTCACACACTTTACCAAACTCAGTCACCAGCTTCTGCAGTTTCTAACACGAATCAGCCACTAGCACTGTATCATTAGTGAACAATAACTGACTCACTTCCCAAGCTCTCTCATCCACAACAGACTGCATACTTACCCCTCTTTCCAAAACTCTTGCATTCACCTCCCTAACAGCCCCATCCATAAACAAATTAAACAACCATGGGGACATCATGCACTCCTCCCGCAAACCAACATCCACTGAGAACCAATCACTTTCCTCTCTTCCTACACGTACACATACCTTACATCCTCGATAAAAACTTTTCACTGCTTCTAACAACTTGCCTCCCACACCATATATTCTTAATACCTTCCACAGAGCATCTCTATCATATGCCTTCTCCAGATCCATAAATGCTACATACAAATCCATTTGCTTTTGTAAGTATTTCTCACACACATTCTTCAAAGCAAACACCTAATTCACACATCCTCTACCACTTCTGAAACCACAATGCTCTTCCCCAATCTGATGCTCTGTACATGCTTTCACCCTCTCAATCAATACCCTCCCATATACTTTCCCAGGAATACTCAACAAACTTATCTTATACCTCTGTAATTTGAGCACTTACTTTTATCCCCTTTGCCTTTGTAGAATGGCACTATGCAAGCATTCTGCCAATCCTCAGGCACCTCACCATGAATCATACATACATTAAATAACCTTACCAACCAGTCAACAATACAGTCACCCCCTTTTTTAATAAATTCCACTGCAATACCATCCAAACCCGCTGCCTTGCCGGCTTTCATCTTCCGCAAAGCTTTTACTACCTCTTCTCTGTTTACCAAATCATTCTCCCTAATCCTCTCACTTTGCACACCACCTCGACCAAAACACCCCATATCTGCCACTCTACCATCAAACACATTCAACAAACCTTCAAAATACTCACTCCATCTCCTTCTCACATCACCACTACTTGTTAACACCTCCCCATTAGCCCCCTTCACTGATGTTCCCATTTGTTCCCTTGTCTCATGCACTTTATTTACCTCCTTCCACAACATCTTTTTATTCTCCATAAAACTTAATGATACCCTCCCACCCCAACTCTCATTTGCCCTCTTTTTCACCTCTTGCACCTTTCTCTTGACTTCCTGCCTCTTTCTTTTATACATCTCCCATTCATTTGCATTATTTCCCTGCAAAAACTGTCCAAATGCCTCTCTCTTCTCTCTCACTAATAATCTTACTTCTTCATCCCACCACTCACTACCCTTTCTAATCTGTCCACCTCCCACGCTTCTCATGCCACAAGCATCTTATGCGCAAGCCATCACTGCTTCCCTAAATACATCCCATTCCTCCCCCACTCCCCTTACCCCCTTTGTTCTCATCTTTTTCCATTCTGTACTCAGTCTCTCCTGGTACTTCCTAGCACAAGTCTCCTTCCCAAGCTCACTTACTCTCACCACTCTCTTCACCCCAACATTCTCTCTTCTTTTCTGAAAACCCTCTACAAATCTTCACCTTCGCCTCCATAAGATAATGATCAGACATGCCTCCAGTTGCACCTCTCAGCACATTAACATCCAAAAGTCTCTCTTTCATGTGCCTATCAATTAACACGTAATCCAATAATGCTCTCTGGCCATCTATCCTACTTACATAAATATACTTATGTTTATCTTAATTTTTAAACCAGTCCTTTTTCAGCACACAAATCACCAGTCCTTTTTCAGCACACAAATCTACAAGCTCTTCACCATTTCCATTTACAATACTGAACACCCCATGTACACCAATTATTCCCTCAACTGCCACATTACATTCCTTTTTTTTCATACTATTCACCATTTCCCATGTTAGCAAGGCAACGATAAGATCACGGGACTGAGCTTTTGAGGGAATATTCTCACTTAGCCCCTTCTCTGTTCCTCTTTTTGAAAATCAAAAAATGGGAGGGAAGGTTTCCAGCCCCTCGCTCCCTCCCCTTTTTTCACCTCCTACGACACGCAGGGAGCAGGGAATATGTGGGAAGTATTCTCTCTCCCCTTTCCCCAGGGATAATATATATATATATATATATATATATATATATATATATATATATATATATATATATATATATATATATATATATACATATATATATATATGTGAATAAGAGCAAGGTTATTAGGTACAGTAGGGTTGAGGGTCAAGCCAATTGGGAGGTGAGTTTGAATGGAGAAAAACTGGAGGAAGCGAAGTGTTTTAGATATCTAGGAGTGGATCTGGCAGCGGATGGAACCATGGACGCGGAAGTGGATCATAGGGTGGGGGAGGGGGCGAAAATTCTGGGAGCCTTGAAGAATGTGTGGAAGTCGAGAACATTATCTCGGAAAGCAAAAATGGGTATGTTTGAAGGAATAGTGGTTCCAACAATGTTGTATGGTTGCGAGGCGTGGGCTATGGATAGAGTTGTGCGCAGGAGGATGGATGTGCTGGAAATGAGATGTTTGAGGACAATGTGTGGTGTGAGGTGGTTTGATCGAGTAAGTAACGTAAGGGTAAGAGAGATGTGTGGAAATAAAAAGAGCGTGGTTGAGAGAGCAGAAGAGGGTGTTTTGAAGTGGTTTGGGCACATGGAGAGAATGAGTGAGGAAAGATTGACCAAGAGGATATATGTGTCGGAGGTGGAGGGAACGAGGAGAAGAGGGAGACCAAATTGGAGGTGGAAAGATGGAGTGAAAAAGATTTTGTGTGATCGGGGCCTGAACATGCAGGAGGGTGAAAGGAGGGCAAGGAATAGAGTGAATTGGAGCGATGTGGTATACCGGGGTTAACGTGCTGTCAGTGGATTGAATCAGGGCATGTGAAGCGTCTGGGGTAAACCATGGAAAGCTGTGTAAGTATGTATATTTGCGTGTGTGGACGTATGTATATACATGTGTATGGGGGTGGGTTGGGCCATTTCTTTCGTCTGTTTCCTTGCGCTACCTCGCAAACGCGGGAGACAGCGGCAAAAAGAAAAAAAAAAAAATATATATATATATATATATATATATATATATATATATATATATATATATAACAAGTAGTGGTGATGTGAGAAGGAGATGGAGTGAGTATTTTGAAGGTTTGCTGAATGTGTTTGATGATAGAGTGGCAGATAAAGGGTGTTTTGGTCGAGGTGGTGTGCAAAGTAAGAGGGTGAGGGAAAATGATTTGGTAAACAGAGAAGAGGTAGTAAAAGCTTTGCGGAAGATGAAAGCCAGCAAGGCAGCAGGTTTGGATGGTATTGCAGTGGAATTTATTAAAAAAGGGGGTGACTGTATTATTGAGTGGTTGGTAAGGTTATATAATGTATGTATGACTCATGGTGAGGTGCCTGAGGATTGGCGGAATGCATGCATAGTGCCATTGTACAAAGGCAAAGGGGATAAGAGTGAGTGCTCAAATTACAGAGGTGTAAGTTTGTTGAGTCTCGCGAGGCCTCAGGAGATCTACGACGATGGCGAGGACGCCGAGGAAGAGGCGGATCCAAACAATGAGTTCAGAAACAGATATTCAAGGAAGTCTAGTGAACAAACAACAAGTTTTGAAATGATGCTACTACGTTTGTGAATCGGGAACCATTGCAACACAAACCCCGCCAGGTGGTAGAGTTTCCCGCAGTGTATCGAGACAGACTTCCCCAGAACTTTTTTTAAAGGGGAAGTAAGTGTTTATAGTTGTGTTACTGGAGTGATAGTTTTCATACATGGTGTTTTGACAAGAAAATAGTGAAATTGTAGAAAAATGTAGCTTAGACATTGAAGCTTATTGATACAGTGGTTAAATTGATGAGAACTGCTATTGACGTTTGTGTAAATAAATTATACATTTCCTTTTTTCCATAGCCAGAGGTTGAACCATTATGTGACATTCATTTTTTTCATTCATTTCAAGCTAGAAGTTTCAGTTTTCTAAATTGTTTCTTACATTTTCATATGTATATATATGTATGTGTGTGTGTGTGTATATGTGCGTATGTATGTGTATGTGTGTGTATGTGTATATGTATATATATATATGTATATTATCCCTGGGGATAGGGGTGAAAGAATACTTCCCACATATTCCTCGCGTGTCGTAGAAAGCAACTAGAGGGGACGGGAGCGGGGGGCCAGAAATCCTCCCCTCCTTGTATTAACTTTCTAAAATGGGAAACAGAAGAAGGAGTCACGCGGGGAGTGCTCATCCTCCTCGAAGGCTCAGAGTGGGGTGCCTAAATGTGTGTGGATGTAACCAAGATGTGAAAAAAGGAGAGATAGGTAGTATGTTTGAGGAAAGGAACCTGGATGTTTTGGCTCTGAGTGAAACGAAGCTCAAGGGTAAAGGGGAAGAGTGGTTTGGGAATGTCTAGGGAGTAAAGTCAGGGGTTAGTGAGAGGACAAGAGCAAGGGAAGGAGTAGCAATACTCCTGAAACAGGAGTTGTGGGAGTATGTCATAGAGTGTAAGAAAGTAAATTCTCGATTAATATGGGTAAAACTGAAAATTGATGGAGAGAGGTGGGTGATTATTGGTGCATATGCACCTGGGCATGAGAAGAAAGATCATGAGAGGCAAGTGTTTTGGGAGCAGCTGAATGAGTGTGTTAGTGGTTTTGATGCACGAGACCGGGTTATAGTGATGGGTGATTTGAATGCAAAGGTGAGTAATGTGGCAGTTGAGGGAATAATTGGTATACATGGGGTGTTCAGTGTTGTAAATGGAAATGGTGAAGAGCTTGTAGATTTATGTGCTGAAAAAGGCCTGATGATTGGGAATACCTGGTTTAAAAAGCGAGATATACATAAGTATACTTATGTAAGTAGGAGAGATGGCCAGAGAGCGTTATTGGATTACGTGTTAATTGACAGGCGTGCAAAAGAGAGACTTTTGGATGTTAATGTGCTGAGAGGTGCAACTAGAGGGATGTCTGATCATTATCTTGTGGAGGCTAAGGTGAAGATTTGTATGGGTTTTCAGAAAAGAAGAGTGAATGTTGGGGTGAAGAGGGTGGTGAGAGTAAGTGAGCTTGGGAAGGAGACCTGTGTGAGGAAGTACCAGGAGAGACTGAGTACAGAATGGAAAAAGGTGAGAACAATGGAAGTAAGGGGAGTGGGGGAGGAATGGGATGTATTTAGGGAAGCAGTGATGGATTGCGCAAAAGATGCTTGTGGCATGAGAAGAGTGGGAAGTGGGTTGATTAGAAAGGGTAGTGAGTGGTGGGATGAAGAAGTAAGAGTATTAGTGAAAGAGAAGAGAGAGGCATTTGGACGATTTTTGCAGGGAAGAAATGCAATTGAGTGGGAGATGTATAAAAGAAAGAGACAGGAGGTCAAGAGAAAGGTGCAGGAGGTGAAAAAAAGGGCAAATGAGAGTTGGGGTGAGAGAGTATCATTAAATTTTAGGGAGAATAAAAAGATGTTCTGGAAGGAGGTAAATAAAGTGCGTAAGACAAGGGAGCAAATGGGAACTTCAGTGAAGGGCGCAAATGGGGAGGCGATAACAAGTAGTGGTGATGTGAGAAGGAGATGGAGTGAGTATTTTGAAGGTTTGTTGAATGTGTTTGATGATAGAGTGGCAGATATAGGGTGTTTTGGTCGAGGTGGTGTGCAAAGTGAGAGGGTTAGGGAAAATGATTTGGTAAACAGAGAAGAGGTAGTGAAAGCTTTGCGGAAGATGAAAGCCGGCAAGGCAGCAGGTTTGGATGGTATTGCAGTGGAATTTATAAAAAAAGGGGGTGACTGTATTGTTGACTGGTTGGTAAGGTTATTTAATGATGTATGACTCATGGTGAGGTGCCTGAGGATTGGCGGAATGCGTGCATAGTGCCATTGTACAAAGGCAAAGGGGATAAGAGTGAGTGCTCAAATTACAGAGGTATAAGTTTGTTGAGTATTCCTGGTAAATTATATGGGAGGGTATTGATTGAGAGGGTGAAGGCATGTACAGAGCATCAGATTGGGGAAGAGCAGTGTGGTTTCAGAAGTGGTAGAGGATGTGTGGATCAGGTGTTTGCTTTGAAGAATGTATGTGAGAAATACTTAGAAAAGCAAATGGATTTGTATGT
Organism: Panulirus ornatus; assembly: GCF_036320965.1. NCBI lineage: Eukaryota > Metazoa > Arthropoda > Malacostraca > Decapoda > Palinuridae > Panulirus > Panulirus ornatus. The sequence goes on along the minus strand of NC_092230.1, from coordinate 14,932,598 downwards.
AGCATTTATGGATCTGGAGAAGGCATATGATAGAGTTGATAGAGATGCTCTGTGGAAGGTATTAAGAATATATGGTGTGGGAGGAAAGTTGTTAGAAGCAGTGAAAAGTTTTTATCGAGGATGTAAAGCATGTGTACGTGTAGGAAGAGAGGAAAGTGATTGGTTCTCAGTGAATGTAGGTTTGCGGCAGGGGTGTGTGATCTCTCCATGGTTGTTTAATTTGTTTATGGATGGAGTTGTTAGGGAGGTAAATGCAAGAGTTTTGGAAAGAGGGGCAAGTATGAAGTCTGTTGGGGATGAGAGAGCTTGGGAAGTGAGTCAGTTGTTGTTCGCTGATGATACAGCGCTGGTGGCTGATTCATGTGAGAAACTGCAGAAGCTGGTGACTGAGTTTGGTAAAGTGTGTGGAAGAAGAAAGTTAAGAGTAAATGTGAATAAGAGCAAGGTTATTAGGTACAGTAGGGTTGAGGGTCAAGTCAATTGGGAGGTGAGTTTGAATGGAGAAAAACTGGAGGAAGTGAAGTGTTTTAGATATCTGGGAGTGGATCTGGCAGCGGATGGAACCATGGAAGCGGAAGTGGATCATAGGGTGGGGGAGGGGGCGAAAATTCTGGGGGCCTTGAAGAATGTGTGGAAGTCGAGAACATTATCTCGGAAAGCAAAAATGGGTATGTTTGAAGGAATAGTGGTTCCAACAACGTTGTATGGTTGCAAGGCGTGGGCTATGGATAGAGTTGTGCGCAGGAGGATCGATGTGCTGGAAATGAGATGTTTGAGGACAATGTGTGGTGTGACGTGGTTTGATCGAGTGAGTAACGTAAGGGTAAGAGAGATGTGTGGAAATAAAAAGAGCGTGGTTGAGAGAGCAGAAGAGGGTGTTTTGAAGTGGTTTGGGCACATGGAGAGAATGAGTGAGGAAAGATTGACCAAGAGGATATATGTGTCGGAGGTGGAGGGAACGAGGAGAAGAGGGAGACCAAATTGGAGGTGGAAAGATGGAGTGAAAAAGATTTTGTTTGATCGGGGCCTGAACATGCAGGAGGGTGAAAGGAGGGCAAGGAATAGAGTGAATTGGAGCGATGTGGTATACCGGGGTTGACGTGCTGTCAGTGGATTGAATCAAGGCATGTGAAGCGTCTGGGGTAAACCATGGAAAGCTGTGTAGGTATGTATATTTACGTGTGTGGACGTATGTATATACATGTGTATGGGGGGGTTGGGCCATTTCTTTCGTCTGTTTCCTTGCGCTACCTCGCAAACGCGGGAGACAGCGACAAAGTATAATAATAAAAAATGGTAAATTATATGGGAGGGTATTGATTGAGAGGGTGAAGGCATGTACAAAGCATCAGATTGGGGATGAGCAGTGTGGTTTCAGAAGTGGTAGAGGATGTGTGGATCAGGTGTTTGCTTTGAAGAATGTATGTGAGAAATACTTAGAAAAGCAATTGGATTTGTATGTAGCATTTATGGATCTGGAGAAGGCATATGATAGAGTTGATAGAGATGCTCTGTGGAAGGTATTAAGAATATATGGTGTGGGAGGCAAGTTGTTAGAAGCAGTGAAAAGTTTTTATCGAGGATGTAAGGCATGGGTCCATCTGCTGCCAAATCCACTCCCGGATATCTAAAACACTTTACTTCCTCCAGTTTTGCTCCATTCAAAATTACCTCCCAATTGACTTGACCCTCAACCCTACTGTACCTGATAACCTTGCTCTTATTCACATTTACTCTTAACTTTCTTCTTTCACACACTTTACCAAACTCAGTCACCAGCTTCTGCAGTTTCTCACATGAATCAGCCACCAGCGCTGTATCATTAGTGAACAATAACTGACTCACTTCCCAAGCTCTCTCATCCACAACAGACTGCATACTTACCCCTCTTTCCAAAACTCTTGCATTCACCTCCCTAACAACCCCATCCATAAACAAATTAAACAACCATGGAGAGATCACACACCCCTGCCGCAAACCTACATTCACTGAGAACCAATCACTTTCCTCTCTTCCTACACGTACACATGCCTTACATCCTCGATAAAAACTTTTCACTGCTTCTAACAACTTGCCTCCCACACCATATATTCTTAGTACCTTCCACAGAGCATCTCTATCAACTCTATTATATGCCTTATCCAGATCTATAAATGCTACATACAAATCCATTTGCTTTTCTAAGTATTTCTCACATACATTCTACAAAGCAAACACCTGATCCACACATCCTCTACCACTTCTGAAACCACACTGCTCTTCACCAATCTGATGCTCTGTACATGCCTTCACCCTCTCAATCAATACCCTCCCATATAATTTACCAGGAATACTCAACAAACTTATACCTCTGTAATTTGAGCACTCACTCTTATCCCCTTTGCCTTTGTACAATGGCACTATGCACGCATTCCGCCAATCCTCAGGCACCTCACCATGAATCATACATACATTAAATAACCTTACCAACCAGTCAACAATACAGTCACCCCGTTTTTTAATAAATTCCACTGCAATACCATCCAAACCTGCTGCCTTGCTGGCTTTCATCTTCCGCAAAGCTTTTACTGCCTCTTCTCTGTTTACCACACATGGAATAACAACCCCCTCTCCCCTCATGTGTGTGAGGTAGCGCTAGGAAAAGACAACAAAGGCCCCATTCGTTCACACTCGGTCTCTAGCTGTCTTGCATAATGCACGAAAACCGCAGCTCCCTTTCCACATCCAGGCCCCACAGACCTTTCCATGGTTTACCCCAAATGCTTCACATGCCCTGGTTTAATCCATTGACAGCAACGTCAACCCTGGTATACCACGTTGTTCCAATTTACTCTATTCCTTGCATGCCTGTCACCCTCCTGTATGTTCAGGCCCCAATCACTCATACTTTTTTTCACTCCATCCTTCCACCTCAAATTTGGTCTCCTGCTTCTCTTTCTTCACTGCACAACTTTCAATGGTTTATCCCAGACGCTTCACATACCCTGGTTCAATCCAATGACAGCGCGTCGACCCCGGTATACCACATCGTTCCAATTCACTCTATTCCTTGCACGCCTTTCACCCTCCTGCATGTTCAGGGCCTGATCACTCAAAATCTTTTTCACTCCATCTTTCCACCTCCAATTTGGTCTCCCACTTCTCCTCATTCCCTCCACCTCCGACACATATATCCTCTTGGTCAATCTTTCCTCACTCATTCTCTCCATGTGACCAAACCATTTCAAAACACCCTCTTCTGCTCTCTCAACCACACTCTTTTTATTTCCACACATCTCTCTTACCCTTACATTACTTACTCGATCAAACCACCTCACACCACATATTGTCCTTAAACATCTCACTTCCAGCACATCCACCCTCCTGTGCACCTCTATCCATAGCCCACGCCTCGCAACCATACAACATTGCTGGAACCACCATACATATAATAAAATGGGTATGTTTGAAGGAATAGTGGTTCCAACAATGTTGTATGGTTGCGAGGCGTGGGCTATGGATAGAGTGGTGTGCAGGAGGATGGATGTGCTGGAAATGAGATGTTTGAGGACAATGTGTGGTGTGAGGTGGTTTGATCGAGTAAGTAACGTAAGGGTAAGAGAGATGTGTGGAAATAAAAAGAGCGTGGTTGAGAGAGCAGAAGAGGGTGTTTTGAAATGGTTTGGGCACATGGAGATAATGAGTGAGGAAAGATTGACCAAGAGGATATATGTGTCGGAGGTGGAGTGAACGAGGAGAAGAGGGAGACCAAATTGGAGGTGGAAAGATGGAGTGAAAAAGATTTTGTGTGATCGGGGCCTGAACATGCAGGAGGGTGAAAGGAGGGCAAGGAATAGAGTGAATTGGAGCGATGTGGTATACCGGGGTTGACGTGCTGTCAGTGGATTGAATCAGGGCATGTGAAGCGTCTGGGGTAAACCATGGAAAGCTGTGTAGGTATGTATATTTGTGTGTGTGGACGTATGTATATACATGTGTATGGGGGTGGGTTGGGCCATTTCTTTCGTCTGTTTCCTTGCGCTACCTCGCAAATGCGGGAGACAGCGGAAAAAAAAAAAAATATATATATATATATATATATATATATATATAATATATATATATATATAGCTGTTACTGGGCTTCCTCTGTAAGAGCTTACATGACAAAGTGAAGCCATCTTGATTAAACTTCACAATGGACCATCCTTGAGCTGCCAACAGGTATAATCATGTGATGAAGTGCGATGCTTAGAACTACAATATCTAGCTAATGGCTGAGTTACATAAGCAGGCAGCTCTTGAGAGATGAAATCGGAGCAATAACTACAAAAGAGTGGCACTCCATACAAGAATGAATAAATCCTATGCATACAGGTCACTAAAATGACTGCCCAGAAGAGGAACAAGATTCCTAATTTCTTAGACACAGAAAGCTACTTTTGCAAAGCAAGGCTTTTGCAAATTATGAAATTTTACAGCTTATGTTTATCTAGTTGAGTAGTAGAATTATAAAGCCAGCAAAGATAGGAAAGCCACAAGGGGTCTCAGAAGGAAGAATGGAAAGACTTTTTTTCTGAGGTATAAACACAAGGAAATCCATATATCACTATGATATCATGCAAGAAGAACCATGTATATGGTTCCACCAACAGGATCTTATTGTCTGACTTAAGTTGGACTAAAGATGAAATTCAAGTGAATTTGCCTGTCCTGTTCATAATGAATGGACCAAATATAGGCTTTGCCAACAGAGACATTCCTAAACCCTGCAACAATATGTACTTAACTATCAAAAAATTGTGAGTTCAGAGATGATTCTCACCAATCATCACAAGATATATGCAAACATATCATCTATTATAATGTTCTACTTGGATACTTGAGAAGTATTATAACTCTGCATACTGTAAATATTTCTTTTGTCGTATACTTTGATACTTAGTTCAATCATCGTTGTTTAGTTGGAATAAACTTTAAACTTTCCTCTACTACGTAATTTGCCGAATAATTAATTGTGTTGCCCAAACCATGATCATATTATTCTCACTATATAACGTAAGATGGAACTAAATCATTGAGGCCCCAATCCCTAAACCTTCTATGCATTCTGTATTCTCTTTGACATGACCTTCCACACAATGGGTAGGAGTGCATTATAAATCAGTCGCTCTTATGGCAAAAATCATATTAAAATATTAATACACTTCAAATTAAGACACCACATTAATATACTAAAATGAATTTGGAACAGTTGCATATCAATGGAGTATTCATCCCTTGTAAAAGTTATATAAACCTGATGAAGTCTTAAGTCTAACCTAAGAAATTATAATTAATAATTACTTTCAACACTTACGACAATATCTCATTATTGAAATCAATCATTTCATGGGAAGATTACACAGCTCCTTCAAAAGCAAATCTTGTATGCTTCGCAGTTATTGAACCAAAGTTACTTTGAGATTAAATAATGCACTACACAATAAGAATGAGCTATTGACAAGCACCAATAACAATAAAAACAGTGCCTTACCTTCACTTAAGGTTTCACACTCCATTCTTAAATATCAACAACAGTGTTACAAATTGTTGAGCTTTACGCTGTATTTAGCGCTCATCTTGTGTGCGTGTGTATGTGTGTGTGTGTATGTGTAAATATTTCGCATGTTATCAATATCAATGTTATACTTTTAACTGAATGTGAAAAATAATAATCTATCTCTTACTAATACCTGTGTAAAGTAATATCAATAATCTTCACAACAGCATTTCATTATTCATTCACAGTACATCTTTTCACTTGTTCATATGTAATGATTTCCATTTCTTGTTTCATAACAAGACAACCATATTATCTGAGACATTTGAGCGCTTGGGGTTGTCCTTCTACAGTGAAACGTGATTAACCTCATGCACAGTGAGAGTATGTGGTCTCATCCAAAGACCCTATGGTCTTAAAATCATCCTTAACACCTGAAGGTGTTGAAAATTTTTTCAGTTAGTGGATGTAGCTTGACATTACGACGTCCTTAAAGTACTTACTCACACTGAAAGTTGATAGGCGACCACCTCAGCCTCCTCCAGAAAAAAATATAAAGGTAAAAAGAAATGGAAATTTGATTTTGACCTATTCAAGTTTCTCTTTTGTTTATTACAGTGTACAAATTTACAGGAAACGTTTTCTCAAAGGATATGTGATGAAGAGTTGTTTCTTCCAGCGTCTCAAAACCATATCTGCGGAAAAGAAATAGCACTTCGAATAATGACACACATATGTATATCTTTTACGTGCCATCCTCAATGTAATGTTTCAGTATGTTTACTCATTCAATCAACCATGATAAACTCCCCACATTCGTTGGTTTAGTGGATTACTTTAGTACAGATTGTCACCCTACAGCGTTTTCCGTATTTTTTTTTTTTTTTTGTTTATGCACTTTAATGTCAATGGGAATAGTATATGAAATACAGAGAGAGAGAGAGAGAGAGAGAGAGAGAGAGAGAGAGAGAGAGAGAGAGAGAGAGAGAGAGAGAGAGAGAGAGAGAGAGAGAGATGCCAACCGTCCCGTGATAAAGAATACTTCTTTACAGTTAAGTGAGGACGGAGAAGCTGCTTTCACTGCACTTGCAGGGTACAGTGAGTAGGACTCGAACGTTCCCGGGAAAATCCCAAGTAATTTCAAGGCTGCACACCTTTTTCAGATGGGGCGCACCAAAGAAAATCGCCTCGAACGGGGTTAACAATTTAGACAGCCAGGGATATGGAAGCTTTCCACAAAAAGTTAGGAATCATGGCCCACATCTCAGCCCACTTCCCCCAGTCCAATGGACGCGCCGAAGCAGCGGTAAAGGCAGACAAACGGGTCTTGAGGGGCAACATGGGTGTTAGAGGTAGCTTGGACAACAGCAAAGTGACAAGCTATGCTACAATGTCTCAACACCTACCCCTCTAAAGAGAGGAAGATAAGTCATCCGCACAGTGGCAGCAGGAACACAGTTGCCAGATGGTGTCCCGGCAATATATAATATGATAAACCGGCGATGGCGAACTGCTCTGCGAAACAAGGGGCGGGTCATAGCAAAGAGCCAGGCTCGCGTGCAGGACATCCCAGTAAGTGACGCCGTTACACTGCCCCAGCCGTCTGTGGACAGGGCGTTGCTTCGAAGGTGTGGGACAGGTCGGGCATGGCAGTGGTGAAGCCGCATAGACAATACTTGATGAAACTGGACGGCAGTGGCTGCCTGACTTTGCGAAAGAGACTTCACCTACGCCCCCGGGTTTCGTCAATCCCACGATACTCGTGGGTTGAGGGTAGTGCCTCTGGCGCGCCGCCCTCACCGTGTCACACGCCGCCCCAAGATTATGTTTGTGGTGGCTCCTGTAAAGTGAGCACACTAATTTGTCATTTTTCTTCTGCTCGCATTTAAAGGAAGTGCATTGTTGCTGAGCACTGATTTATGTGTATATTTGCCTTATGCCTTGTCATTTCAATTTCATTTACTTTCTTGTTTTTAGTGTTGTGTTTCTCACATTCAGTTAACAAAATCTCGTGAGGGGGTGTAAGGTTTAGTGAGTGTTTTCATTGCACCTCTTACAATTACTTGATGCCATTTTGAATTGCAAGGATTGCAAAATTATTTAATATATAGAGTCATAATAATGAAATAACAGAACCACTGTGTTTACAACTTAACTGTACAATTCCTTGAGCAGACTGAGACTTATATATATATATATATATATATATATATATATATATATATATATATATATATATATATATATATATATATATATTTTTTTTTTTTTTTTTTTTTTCTTTTTTTTTTTTTTGCTTTGTCGCTGTCTCCCGCGTTTGCGAGGTAGCGGAAGGAAACAGACGAAAGAAATGGCCCAACCCACCCCCATACACATGTATATACATACGTCCACACACGCAAATATACATACCTACACAGCTTTCCATGGTTTACCCCAGACGCTTCACATGCCTTGATTCAATCCACTGACAGCACGTCAACCCCGGTATACCACATCGCTCCAATTCACTCTATTCCTTGCCCTCCTTTCACCCTCCTGCATGTTCAGGCCCCGATCACACAAAATCTTTTTCACTCCATCTTTCCATCTCCAATTTGGTCTCCCTCTTCTCCTCGTTCCCTCCACCTCCGACACATATATCCTCTTGGTCAATCTTTCCTCACTCATTCTCTCCATGTGCCCAAACCATTTCAAAACACCCTCTTCTGCTCTCTCAACCACGCTCTTTTTTTTTTTTTTTATTTCCACACATCTATCTCACCCTTACATTACTTACTCGATCAAACCACCTCACACCACACATTGTCCTCAAACATCTCATTTCCAGCACATCCACCCTCCTGCGCACAACTCTATCCATAGCCCACGCCTTGCAACCATACAACATTGTTGGAACCACTATTCCTTCAAACATACCCATTTTTGCTTTCCGAGATAATGTTCTCGACTTCCACACATTCTTCAAGGCTCCCAGGATTTTCGCCCCCTCCCCCACCCTATGATTCACTTTCGCTTCCATGGTTCCATCCGCTGCCAGATCCACTCCCAGATATCTAAAACACTTTACTTCCTCCAGTTTTTCTCCATTCAAACTTACCTCCCAATTGACTTGACCCTCAACCCTACTGTACCTAATAACCTTGCTCTTATTCACATTTACTTTTAACTTTCTTCTTTCACACACTTTACCAAACTCAGTCACCAGATTCTGCAGTTTCTCACATGAATCAGCCACCAGCGCTGTATCATCAGCGAACAACAACTGACTCATTTCCCAAGCTCTCTCATCCACAACAGACTTCATACTTGCCCCTCTTTCCAAAACTCTTGCATTCACCTCCCTAACAACCCCATCCATAAACAAATTAAACAACCATGGAGACATCACACACCCCTGCCGCAAACCTACATTCACTGAGAACCAATCACTTTCCTCTCTTCCTACACGTACACATGCCTTACATCCTCGATAAAAACTTTTCACTGCTTCTAACAACTTGCCTCCCACACTATATATTCTTAATACCCTCCACAGAGCATCTCTATCAACTCTATCATATGCCTTCTCCAGATCCATAAATGCTACATACAAATCCATTTGCTTTTCTAAGTATTTCTCACATACATTCTTCAAAGCAAACACCTGATCCACACATTTTCTACCACTTCTGAAACCACACTGCTCTTCCCCAATCTGATGCTCTGTACATGCCTTCACCCTCTCAATCAATACCCTCCCATATAATTTACCAGGAATACTCAGCAAACTTATACCTCTGTAATTTGAGCACTCACTCTTATCCCCTTTGCCTTTGTACAATGGCACTATGCACGCATTCCGCCAATCCTCAGGCACCTCACCATGAGTCATACATACATTAAATAACCTTACCAACCAGTCAATAATACAATCACCCCCTTTTTTAATAAATTCCACTGCAATACCATCCAAACCTGCTGCCTTGTCGGCTTTCATCTTCCGCAAAGCTTTTACTACCTCTTCTCTGTTTACCAAATCATTTTCCCTAACCCTCTCACTTTGCACACCACCTCGACCAAAACACCCTATATCTGCCACTCTATCATCAAACACATTCAACAAACCTTCAAAATACTCACTCCATCTCCTTCTCACATCACCACTACTTGTTAACACCTCCCCATTTGCGCCCTTCACTGAAGTTCCCATTTGCTCCCTTGTCTTACGCACTTTATTTACCTCCTTCCAGAACATCTTATTATTCTCCCTAAAATTTAATGATACTCTCTCACCCCAACTCTCATTTGCCCTCTTTTTCACCCCTTGCACCTTTCTCTTGACCTCCTGTCTCTTTCTTATATACATCTCCCACTCAATTGCATTTTTTCCCTGCAAAAATCGTCCAAATGCCTCTCTCTTCTCTTTCACTAATAATCTTACTTCTTCATCCCACTCTCACTACCCTTTCTAATCAACCCACCTCCCACTCTTCTCATGCCACAAGCATCTTTTGCGCAATCATCACTGATTCCCTAAATACATGGGTGATTATTGGTGCATATGCACCTGGGCATGAGAAGAAAGATCATGAGAGGCAAGTGTTTTGGGAGCAGCTGAATGAGTGTGTTAGTGGTTTTGATGCACGAGACCGGGTTATAGTGATGGGTGATTTGAATGCAAAGGTAAGTAATGTGGCAGTTGAGGGAATAATTGGTATACATGGGGTGTTCAGTGTTGTAAATGGAAATGGTGAAGAGCTTGTAGATTTATGTGCTGAAAAAGGACTGGTGATTGGGAATACCTGGTTTAAAAAGCGAGATATACATAAGTATACGTATGTAAGTAGGATAGATGGCCAGAGAGCGTTATTGGATTACGTGTTAATTGACAGGCGCGCGAAAGAGAGACTTTTGGATGTTAATGTGCTGAGAGGTGCAACTGGAGGGATGTCTGATCATTATCTTGTGGAGGCTAAGGTGAAGATTTGTATGGGTTTTCAGAAAAGAAGAGTGAATGTTGAGGTGAAGAGGGTGGTGAGAGTAAGTGAGGTTGGGAAGGGGACTTGTGTGACGAAGTACCAGGAGAGACTGAGTACAGAATGGAAAAAGGTGAGAACAATGGAAGTAAGGGGAGTGGGGGAGGAATGGGATATATATATATATATATATATATATATATATATATATATATATATATATATATATATATATATATATATATATATATATATATATATAAATATATATATATATATATATATATATATATATATATATATATATATATATATATATATATATATATATATATATATATATATATATATATATATATATACGCCCATACACGCACATATACATACATATACATATCAACATATACATATATACACATGTATATATTCGTGCTTGCCATCATTAATTCCTGTTGCTACCCCATCACGCAGGAAATAGCATTGCTACCCCCATGCTTCAGCGAGGTGAAAGGCGTGCAAGGAATAGAGTGAATTGGATCGATGTGGTATACCGGGATCCACGTGCTGTCAATAGATTGAATCAGGGCATGTGAAGCGTCTGGGGTAAACCATGGAAAGTTGTGTGGGGCCTGGATGTGGAAAGGAAGCTGTGGTTTCGGGCATTATTGCATGACAGCTGGAGACTGAGTGTGAGCGAATGGGGCTTTTGTTGTCTTTTCCTGGCGCTGCCTCGCGCACAAGAGGGGGGAGGGGGGATGTTATTCCGTGTGTGGCGGGGTGGCGATGGGGGTGAGTAGGGGCAGACAGTGTGCTTTGTGTGCATGTGTGTATATGGGTGTGTCTGTGTGTGTATATATGTGTGTACGTTTGGATGTGTGGGTGTGTATGTTTGCGTGTGTGGACGTGTGTGTGTGTGCATGTGTGTGGGGTTGGGTTGGGCCATTTCTTTCGTCTGTTTCCTTGCGCTACCTCTCAGGCGCGGGACAGTGACAAAGTAATATATATATATATATATATATATATATATATATATATATATATATATATATATATATATATATATATATATATATATATATATATATATTATCCCTGGGGATAGGGGATTAAGAATACTTCCCACGTATTCCCTGCGTGTCGTAGAAGGCGACTAAAAGGGGAGGGAGCGGGGGGGTGGGCTGGAAATCCTCCCCTCTCGTTTTATTTTTTTTTAATTTCCAAAAGAAGGAACAGAGAAGGGGGTAGCGCAACCTAGCGGAAGGAAAAGACAACACTGTCTCTAAATGTCATGTAATAATGCACCGAAACCACAGCTCCCTTTCCACATCCAGCCCCCACAAAACTTTCCATGGTTTGCCCCAGACGCTTCACATGCCCTGCTTCAATCTATTGGCAGCACGTCGATCCCGGTATACCACATCGTTCCAATTCACTCTATTCCTTGCATGCCTTTCACCCTCCTGCATGTTCAGGCCCCGATCGCTCAAAATCTCTTTCACTCCATCCTTCCACCTCCAATTTGGTCTCCCACTTCTCCTCGTTCCCTCCACCTCTGAAACATATATCCTCTTGGTCAATCTTTCCTCACTCATTCTCCCCATGTGACCAAACTATTTCAATACAGCCTCTTCTGCTCTCTCAACTACACTCGTTTTATTACCACACATCTCTCTTACCCTATTATTACTTACTCGATCAAACCACCTCACACCACATATTGTCCTCAAACATCTCATTTCCAACACATCCACACTCCTCTACACAACCCTATCTATAGCCCACGCCTCGCAACCATATAACATTGTTGGGACCACTATCCCTTCAAACATACCCATTTTTGCTTTCCGAGATAATGTTCTCGACTTCCACACATTCTTCAACACTCCCAGAACCTTTGCCCCCTCCCCCACCCTATGATCCACTTCCGCTTCCATGGTTCCATCCGCTGCCAAATCCACTCCCAGATATCTAAAACACCTCACTTCCTCCAGTATTTCTCCATTCAAACTTACCTCCCAATTGACATGTCCCTCAACCCTATCCCTGGGGATAGGGAAGAAAGAATACTTCTCACGCATTCCCCGCGTGTCGTAGAAGGCGAATAAAGGGGACGGAAGCGAGGGCTGGAAACACTCCCCTCCTTTTACTTTCACTTTCTAAAAGGGGAACAGAAGAAGTCAAGCGAGAGGGTTAGGGAGAATGATTTGGTAAACAGAGAAGACGTAGTGAAAGCTTTGCGGAAGATGAAAGCCGGCATGGCGACGGGTTTGGATGGTATTGCAGTGTTGTTGACTGGTTGGTGAGGACATTCAATGTATGTATGACTCATGGTGAAGTGCCTGAGGTTTGGCGGAATGCATGCATAGTGCCACTGTAGAAAGGCAAAGGGCATAAAGGTGAGTGTTCAAATTACAGAGGTATAAGTTTGTTGAGTATTCCTGGGAAATTATATGGGAGGGTATTGATTGAGAGGGTGACGGCATGTACAGAGCATCAGATTGGGGAAGAGCAGTGTGGTTTCAGAAGTGGTAAAGGATGTGTGGATCAGGTGTTTGCTTTGAAGAATGAATGTGAGAAATACTTAGAAAAACAAATGGATTTGTATGTAGCATTTATGGATCTGGAGAAGGTATATGATATAGTTGATAGAGATGCTCTGTGGAAGGTATTACGAGTATATGGTGTGGGAGGCAAGTTGTTAGAGGCAGTGAAAAGTTTTTATCGAGGATGTAATGCATGTGTACGAGTAGGAAGAGAGGAAAGTGATTGGTTCTCAGTGAATGTCGGTTTGCGGCAGGGGTGTCTCCATGGTTGTTTAATTTGTTTATGGATGGGGTTGTTAGGGAGGTGAATGCAAGAGTTTCCGAGAGAGGGGCAAGTATGGAGTCTGTTGTGGGTGAGAGAGCTTGGGAAATAAGTCAGTCGTTGTTCGCTGATGATACAGCGCTAGTCGCTGATTCGTGTGAGAAACTGCAGAAGCTGGTGACGGAGTTTGGTAAAGTGTGTCAAAGAAGAAAGCTGAGAGTAAATGTGAATAAGAGGAAGGTTATTATTATTATTATTATTATTATTATTATTATTATTATATATATATATATATATATATATATATATATATATATATATATATATATATATATATATATATATATATATATATTTATATATTTTGCTTTGTCGCTGTCTCCCGCGTTTGCGAGGTAGCGCAAGGAAACAGACGAAAGAAATGGCACAACCCACCCCCATACACATGTATATACATACACGTCCACACACGCAAATATACATACTTATACATCTCAATGTACACATATATATATATATATATACACACAGACACATACATATATACCCATGCACACAATTCACACTGTCTGCCTTTATTCATTCCCATCGCCACCTCGCCAGACATGGAATACCATCCCCCTCCCCCCTCATGTGTGCGAGGTAGCGCTAGGAAAAGACAACAAAGACCCCATTCGTTAACACTCAGTCTCTACCTGTCATGCAATAATGCCAGAAACCACAGCTCCCTTTCCACATCCAGGCCCCACACAACTTTCCATGGTTTACCCCAGACGCTTCACATGCCCTGATTCAATCCACTGACAGCACGTCAACCCCGGTATACCACATCGATCCAATTCACTCTATTCCTTGCCCGCCTTTCACCCTCCTGCATGTTCAGGCCCCGATCACTCAAAATCTTTTTCACTCCATCTTTCCACCTCCAATTTAGTCTCCCACTTCTCGTTCCCTCCACCTCCGACACATATATCCTCTTGGTAAATCTTTCCTCACTCATTCTCTCCATGTGCCCAAACCATTTCAAAACACCCTCTTCTGCTCTCTCAACCACGCTCTTTTTATTTCCAAACATCTCTCTTACCCTTACATTACTTAATCGATCAAACCACCTCACACCACACATTGTCCTCAAACATCTCATTTCCAGCACATCCACCCTCCTGCGCACTCTATCCATAGCCCACGCCTCGCAACCATACAACATTGTTGGAACAACTATTCCTTCAAACATACCCATTTTTGCTTTCCGAGATAATGTTCTCGACTTCCAATATATATATATATATATATATATATATATATATATATATATATATATATATATATATATATATATATATATATATACACGCGGGGAGTGCTCATACTCCTCGAAGGCTCAGATTGGGGTGCCTAAATGTGTGTGGATGTAACCAAGATGTGAAAAAAGGAGAGATAGGTAGTATGTTTGAGGAAAGGAACCTGGATGTTTTGGCTCTGAGTGAAACGAAGCTCAAGGGTGAAGGGGAAGAGTGGTTTGGGAATGTCTTGGGAGTAAAGTCAGGGGTTAGTGAGAGGACAAGAGCAAGGGAAGGAGTAGCAGTACTCCTGAAACAGGAGTTGTGGGAGTACGTGATAGAATGTAAGAAAGTAAATTCTCGATTAATATGGGTAAAACTGAAAGTTGATGGAGAGAGATTGGTGATTATTGGTGCATATGCACCTGGGCATGAGAAGAAAGATCATGAGAGGCAAGTGTTTTGGGAGCAGCTGAATGAGTGTGTTAGTGGTTTTGATGCACGAGACCGGGTTATAGTGATGGGTGATTTGAATGCAAAGGTGAGTAATGTGGCAGTTGAGGGAATAATTGGTATACATGGGGTGTTCAGTGTTGTAAATGGAAATGGTGAAGAGCTTGTAGATTTATGTGCTGAAAAAGGACTGATGATTGGGAATACCTGGTTTAAAAAGCGAGATATACATAAGTATACTTATGTAAGTAGGAGAGATGGCCAGAGAGCGTTATTGGATTACGTGTTAATTGACAGGCGCGCGAAAGAGAGACTTTTGGATGTTAATGTGCTGAGAGGTGCAACTGGAGGGATGTCTGATCATTATCTTGTGGAGGCTAAGGTGAAGATTTGTATGGGTTTTCAGAAAAAAAGAGTGAATGTTGGGGTGAAGAGGGTGGTGAGAGTAAGTGAGCTTGGGAAGGAGACTTGTGTGAGGAAGTACTAGGAGAGACTGAGTACAGAATGGAAAAAGGTGAGAACAATGGAAGTAAGGGGAGTGGGGGAGGAATGGGATGTATTTAGGGAATCAGTGATGGATTGCGCAAAAGATGCTTGTGGCATGAGAAGAGTGGGAGGTGGGTTGATTAGAAAGGGTAGTGAGTGGTGGGATGAAGAAGTAAGAGTATTAGTGAAAGAGAAGAGAGAGGCATTTGGACGATTTTTGCAGGGAAAAAATGCAGTTGAGTGGGAGACGTATGAAAGAAAGAGACAGGAGGTCAAGAGAAAGGTGCAAGAGGTGAAAAAAAGGGCAAATGAGAGTTGGGGTGAGAGAGTATCATTAAATTTTAGGGAGAATAAAAAGATGTTCTGGAAGGAGGTAAATAAAGTGCGTAAGACAAGGGAGAAAATGGGAACTTCAATGAAGGGCGCAAATGGGGAGGTGATAACAAGTAGTGGTGATGTGAGAAAGAGATGGAGTGAGTATTTTGAAGGTTTGTTGAATGTGTTTGATGATAGAGTGGCAGATATAGGGTGTTTTGGTCGAGGTGGTGTGCAAAGTGAGAGGGTTAGGGAAAATGATTTGGTAAACAGAGAAGAGGTAGTAAAAGCTTTGCGGAAGATGAAAGCCGGCAAGGCAGCAGGTTTGGATGGTATTGCAGTGGAATTTATTAAAAAACGGGGTGACTGTATTGTTGACTGGTTGGTAAGGTTATTTAATGTATGTATGACTCACGGTGAGGTGCCTGAGGATTGGCGGAATGCGTGCATAGTGCCATTGTACAAAGGCAAAGGGGATAAGAGTGAGTGCCCAAAAAACAGAGGTATAAGTTTGTTGAGTATTCCTGGTAAATTATATGGGAGGGTATTGATTGAGAGGGTGAAGGCATGTACAGAGCATCAGATTGGGGAAGAGCAGTGTGGTTTCAGAAGTGGTAGAGGATGTGTGGATCAGGTGTTTGCTTTGAAGAATGTATGTGAGAAATACTTAGAAAAGCAAATGGATTTGTATGTAGCATTTATGGATCTGGAGAAGGCATATGATAGAGTTGATAGAGATGCTCTGTGGAAGGTATTAAGAATATATGGTGTGGGAGGAAAGTTGTTAGAAGCAGTGAAAAGTTTTTATCGAGGATGTAAGGCATGTGTACGTGTAGGAAGAGAGGAAAGTGATTGGTTCTCAGTGAATGTAGGTTTGCGGCAGGGGTGTGTAATGTCTCCATGGTTGTTTAATTTGTTTATGGATGGGGTTGTTAGGGAGGTGAATGCAAGAGTTTTGGAAAGAGGGGCAAGTATGAAGTCTGTTGGGGATGAGAGAGCTTGGGAAGTGAGTCAGTTGTTGTTCGCTGATGATACAGCGCTGGTGGCTGATTCATGTGAGAAACTGCAGAAGCTGGTGACGGAGTTTGGTAAAGTGTGTGAAAGAAGAAAGTTAAGAGTAAATGTGAATAAGAGCAAGGTTATTAGGTACAGTAGGGTTGAGGGTCAAGTCAATTGGGAGGTGAGTTTGAATGGAGAAAAATTGGAGGAAGTGAAGTGTTTTAGATATCTGGGAGTGGATCTGGCAGCGGATGGAACCATGGAAGCGGAAGTGGATCATAGGGTGGGGGAGGGGGCGAAAATTCTGGGAGCCTTGAAGAATGTGTGGAAGTCGAGAACATTATCTCGGAAAGCAAAAATGGGTATGTTTGAAGGAATAGTGGTTCCAACAATGTTGTATGGTTGCGAGGCGTGGGCTATGGATAGAGTTGTGCGCAGGAGGATGGATGTGCTGGAAATGAGATGTTTGAGGACAATGTGTGGTGTGAGGTGGTTTGATCGAGTAAGTAACGTAAGGGTATTGAGATGTGTGGAAATAAAAAGAGCGTGGTTGAGAGAGTAGAAGAGGGTGTTTTGAAATGGTTTGGGCACATGGAGAGAATGAGTGAGGAAAGATTGACCAAGAGGATATATGTGTCGGAGGTGGAGGGAACGAGGAGAAGAGGGAGACCAAATTGGAGGTGGAAAGATGGAGTGAAAAAGATTTTGTGTGATCGGGGCCTGAACATGCAGGAGGGTGAAAGGAGGGCAAGGAATAGAGTGAATTGGAGCGATGTGGTATACCGGGGTTGACGTGCTGTCAGTGGATTGAATCGGGGCATGTGAAGCGTCTGGGGTAGACCATGGAAAGCTGTGTAGGTATGTATATTTGCGTGTGTGGACGTATGTATATACATGAGTATGGGGGTGGGTTGGGCCATTTCTTTCGTCTGTTTCCTTGTGCTACCTCGCAAACGCGGGAGATAGCGACAAAGCAAAAAAAAAAAAAAAAAAAAAATATATATATATATATATATATATATATATATATATATATATATATATATATATATATATATATATATATCCAAACCTGCTGCCTTGCCGGCTTTCATCTTCCGCAAAGCTTTTACTACCTCTTCTCTGTTTACCAAATCATTTTCCCTAACCCTCTCACTTTGCACACCACCTCGACCAAAACACCCTATATCTGCCACTCTATCATCAAACACATTCAACAAACCTTCAAAATACTCACTACATCTCTTTCTCACATCACCACTACTTGTTATCACCTCCCCATTTGCGCCCTTCACTGAAGTTCCCATTTGCTCCCTTGTCTTACGCACTTTATTTACTCCTTCCAGAACATCTTTTTATTCTCCCTAAAATTTAATGATACTCTCTCACCCCAACTCTCATTTGCCCTCTTTTTCACCTCTTGCACCTTTCTCTTGACCTCCTGTCTCTTTCTTTTATACATCTCCCACTCAATTGCATTTTTTCCCTGCAAAAATCGTCCAAATGCCTCTCTCTTCTCTTTCACTAATAATCTTACTTCTTCATCCCACCACTCACTACTCTTTCTAATCAACCAACCTCCCACTCTTCTCATGCCACAAGAAACTTTTGCGCAATCCACCACTGATTTCCTAAATACATCCCATTCCTCCCCAACTCCCCTTACTTCCATTGTTCTCACCTTTTTCCATTCTGTACTCAGTCTCTCCTGGTACTTCCTCACACAAGTCTCCTTCCCAAGCTCACTTACTCTCACCACCCTCTTCACCCCAACATTCACTCTTCTTTTCTGAAAACCCATACAAATCTTCACCTTAGCCTCCACAAGATAATGATCAGACATCCCTCCAGTTGCACCTCTCAGCACATTAACATCCAAAAGTCTCTCTTTCGCGCGCCTGTCAATTAACACGTAATCCAATAACGCTCTCTGGCCATCTCTCCTACTTACATACGTATACGTATATATATATATATATATATATATATATATATATATATATATATATATATATATATATATATATATATATATATATATATATATATATATATATTCCTTTGAGTCCACGGGGAAAATGAAACACTAAAAGTCTCGTGGACTCATGGGAATATCTTGATCACGCGGAAAATTGTGATCCTTTCCAATATATATATATATATATATATATATATATATATATATATATATATATATATATATATATATGTTTGGCGGGGTGGCGATGGAATGGATGAGGGCAGCAAGTATGTAGCATTTATGGATCTGGAGAAGGCATATGATAGAGTTGATAGAGATGCTCTGTGGAAGGTATTAAGAATATATGGTGTGGGAGGCAAGTTGTTAGAAGCAGTGAAAAGTTTTTATCGAGGATGTAAGGCATGTGTACGTGTAGGAAGAGAGGAAAGTGATTGGTTCTCAGTGAATGTAGGTTTGCGGCAGGGGTGTGTGATGTCTCCATGGTTGTTTAATTTGTTTATGGATGGGGTTGTAAGGGAGGTAAATGCAAGAGTCCTGGAAAGAGGGGCAAGTATGAAGTCTGTTGGGGATGAGAGAGCTTGGGAAGTGAGTCAGTTGTTGTTCGCTGATGATACAGCGCTGGTGGCTGATTCATGTGAGAAACTGCAGAAGCTGGTGACTGAGTTTGGTAAAGTGTGTGGAAGAAGAAAGTTGAGAGTAAATGTGAATAAGAGCAAGGTTATTAGGTACAGTAGGGGTGAGGGTCAAGTCAATTGGGAGGTGAGTCTGAATGGAGAAAAACTGGAGGAAGTGAAGTGTTTTAGATATCTGGGAGTGGATCTGTCAGCGGATGGAACCATGGAAGCGGAAGTGGATCATAGGGTGGGGGAGGGGGCGAAAATTTTGGGAGCCTTGAAAAATGTGTGGAAGTCGAGAACATTATCTCGGAAAGCAAAAATGGGTATGTTTGAGGGAATAGTGGTTCCAACAATGTTGTATGGTTGCGAGGCGTGGGCTATGGATAGAGATGTGCGCAGGAGGATGGATGTGCTGGAAATGAGATGTTTGAGGACAATGTGTGGTGTGAGGTGGTTTGATCGAGTAAGTAACGTAAGGGTGAGAGAGATGTGTGGAAATAAAAAGAGCGTGGTTGAGAGAGCAGAAGAGGGTGTTTTGAAATGGTTTGGGCACATGGAGAGAATGAGTGAGGAGAGATTGACCAAGAGGATATATGTGTCGGAGGTGGAGGGAACGAGGAGAAGAGGGAGACCAAATTGGAGGTGGAAAGATGGAGTGAAAAAGATTTTGTGTGATCGGGGCCTGAACATGCAGGAGGGTGAAAGGAGGGCAAGAAATAGAGTGAATTGGAGTCATGTGGTATACAGGGGTTGACGTGCTGTCAGTGGATTGAAGCAAGGCATGTGAAGCGTCTGGGGTAAACCATGGAAAGCTGTGTAGGTATGTATATTTGCGTGTGTGGACGTGTGTATGTACATGTGTATGGGGGGGGGGGGGTTGGGCCATTTCTTTCGTCTGTTTCCTTGCGCTACCTCGCAAACGCGGGAGACAGCGACAAAGTATAAAAAAAAAAAAAAAAAAAAATATATATATATATATATATATATATATATATATATATATATATATATATATATATATATATATATATATATATATATATATAATATATATATATATATATATATATATATATATATATATATATATATATATATATATATATATATATATATATATATATATGTATTCATTTTATTTATTTATTCATTTTGCTTTGTCGCTGTCTCCCGCGTTTGCGAGGTAGCGCAAGGAAATAGACGAAAGAAATGGCACAACCCACCCCCATACACCATGTACACACACACACGCCCACACACGCAAATATACATACCTATACATCTCAATGTACACATATATATACACACACAGACTCATATATATATACCCATGCACACAATTCACACTGCCTGCCTTTATTCATTCCCATCGCCACCTCGCCACACATGGAATACCATCCCCCTCCCCCTCATGTGTGCGAGGTAGCACTAGGAAAAGACAACAAAGGCCCCATTCGTTCACACTCAGTCTCCAGCTGTCACGCAATAATTCCCGAAACCACAGCTCCCTTTCCACATCCAGGCCCCACACAACTTTCCACGGTTTACCCCAGACGTTCACATGCCCTGATTCAATCCACTGACAGCACGTCAACCCCGGTATACCACATCGATCCAATTCACTCTATTCCTTGCCCGCCTTTCACCCTCCTGCATGTTCAGGCCCCGATCACTCAAAATCTTTTTCACTCCATCTTTCCACCTCCAATTTGGTCTCCCACTTCTCCTCGTTCCCTCCACCTCCGACACATATAGACTCTTGGTCAATCTTTCCTCACTCATTCTCTCCATGTGCCCAAATCATTTCAAAACACCCTCTTCTGCTCTCTCAACCACGCTCTTTTTATTTCCACACATCTCTCTTTCCCTTCCATTACTTACTCGATCAAACCACCTCACACCACACATTGTCCTCAAACATCTCATTTCCAGCACATCCACCCTCCTGCGCACAACTCTATCCATGGCCCACGCCTGGCAACCATACAACATTGTTGGAACCACTATTCCTTCAAACATACCCATTTTTGCTTTCCGAGATAATGTTCTCGACTTCCACACATTCTTCAAGGCTCCCAGGATTTTCGCCCCCTCCCCCACCCTATGATTCACTTCCGCTTCCATGGTTCCATCCGCTGCCAGATCCACTCCCAGATATCTAAAACACTTTACTTCCTCCAGTTTTTCTCCATTCAAACTTACCTCCCAATTGACTTGACCCTCAACCCTACTGTACCTGATAACCTTGCTCTTATTCACATTTACTCTTAACTTTCTTCTTTCACACACTTTACCAAACTCCGTCACCAGCTTCTGCAGTTTCTCACATGAATCAGCCACCAGCGCTGTATCATCAGCGAACAACAGCTGACTCACTTCCCAAGCTCTCTCATCCACAACAGACTTCATACTTGCCCCTCTTTCCAAAACTCTTGCATTCACCTCCCTAACAACCCCATCCATAAACAAATTAAACAACCATGGATACATCACACACCCCTGCCGCAAACCTACATTCACTGAGAACCAATCACTTTCCTCTCTTCCTACACGTACACATGCCTTACATCCTCGATAAAAACTTTTCACTGCTTCTAACAACTTGCCTCCCACACCATATATTCTTAATACCTTCCACAGAGCATCTCTATCAACTCTATCATATGCCTTCTCCAGATCCATAAATGCTACATACAAATCCATTTGCTTTTCTAACTATTTCTCACATACATTCTTCAAAGCAAACACCTGATCCACACATCCTCTACCACTTCTGAAACCACACTGCTCTTGCCCAATCTGATGCTCTGTACATGCCTTCACCCTCTCAATCAATACCCTCCCATATAATTTACCAGGAATACTCAACAAACTTATACCTCTGTAATTTGAGCACTCACTCTTATCCCCTTTGCCTTTGTACAATGGCACTATGCACGCATTCCGCCAATCCTCAGGCACCTCACCATGAGTCATACATACATTAAATAACCTTACCAACCAGTCAACAATACAGTCACCCCGTTTTTTAATAAATTCCACTGCAATACCATCCAAACCTGCTGCCTTGCCGGCTTTCATCATCCGCAAAGCTTTTACAACCTCTTCTCTGTTTACCAGATCATTTTCCCTAACCCTTTCACTTTGCACACCACCTCGACCAAAACACCCTATATCTGCCACTCTATCATCAAACACATTCAACAAACCTTCAAAATACTCACTCCATCTCCTTCTCACATCACCACTACTTATCACCTCCCCATTTGCGCCCTTCACTGAAGTTCCCATTTGCTCCCTTGTCTTACGCACTTTATTTACCTCTTTCCAGAACATCTTTTTATTCTCTCTAAAATTTAATGATACTCTCTCACCCCAACTCTCATTTGCCCTCTTTTTCACCTCTTGCACCTTTCTCTTGACCTCCTATCTCTTTCATTTATACATCTCCCACTCAATTTCATTTATACATCTCCCACTCAATTTCATTTTTTCCCTGCAAAAATCGTCCAAATGCCTCTCTCTTCTGTTTCAATAATATATCTGTATATATATATATATATATATATATATATATATATATATATATATATATATATATATATATATATATATATATATATGGTGGGAGCGGAGGGCTGGAAATCCTTCCCTAAAGTTTTCACTTTAACCCTCGTATGTGGAGGATGAGGTCCTTAGTCTCTCCTGATCCATCTGCAATCCCATTGGGTCGCGGCAGACAAGCAGGGGAAAGAGACCACCGCCATTTTCCTCAGCAAGAAAAGCAGCAAGGACGTCTATCAGCGCGGGCATCAGGACGGGAGAAGTAGACACCAGCTCCGACCCTGCCCGTAAGAGGGTCAAAAGAGCCATCATTGTAGAGGACGACCTTACCTGGAGCCCACTGTGCTATCCTGGAGAGGTGGTATGTGCGGAGAACAACAGGATTCATGTGAGATTTCGGGAGCGTTCCACCGAGGGCAATCACTTCAGGTCGAAAGTCCAGCCCTGGAGAGGAAGACGGACCAGTAGTAGGGATGACAACAGTATCACACAGTAGGTCGTGTTCTTGAAGGGCTCAGATGAGTGACCCTGGCCACTGTATTCTAGAAGGAGGTCAGCCTCGGAGAGCAGGAGTCAAGTTGACCTGGAAGTAGTTGCCTCGCGGATCCCGAAGAACGGAAATGATAGTTTTCAAGTGAATCTCCTGGACACGATCCTGAACGAGGAAGTTTGGTATATGGGGAAGTAGATCGTGTTCATTGAGGGAGCCCGAGGATGATACGAGCAGCCTTCTTCTGGATAACGGCGAGACGGTTGAACAACAGTGTATGGATGGTGGCACCGAGGGAACCTCTCTACACAGGGTGGACAGGGGAAAGAAACACCGAAAGCGTGTCTCGTAGATAGCGGACTTCAGGGATCTGACAACGTGTGCGAGTTACATACACACCCAAGTATTTTGCCTCATTAACCCAGTCCAAGGGCATTCCTGATAAGAGTGGGGGGGGGGGGGGTTCTACATGAACGTGCTACAGGGCTTTTGTTTTCGCAGTTGAAAGACTAGATCAAGGGATGCGTGCGTGCTAGGTCGGCATATCCTAAGTGGACAACTGTTGGCCCCGGAAGAGATGCAGTGGAGTGCATGGGAGCGTTAAACACGCTGGGGCTCAGGACTCCACCTGGAGGGGTGCCGAGGTTAATTTCTTGAACATGAGATTCAGAGCCTTCAACGCGAACCCAGGCCTGACGTCCAGTGAGGTAAGAGATGATCCATCGAAGAAGTCGCTCTGTAACCCCTGACTGCACCAGTTCAGCTAAAATGAGGGCAGGCTGATCCGCATCAAAGGCTCCATTAATATCAAGGAAGACGGAGACGCGGGCAGCCTGACTGCAGTAAAGGGAAGCAATGGCGTGTGCTGTACTGCGATGTTGTATGAAACCACTGAGGGAATTATGGAAGCCGCATATGGTGTGATGAAGGCGACGAAGTAATATTCTCTCCATCATCTTGCAAACACAGGTAAGGCTAATGGGTTAATATTTCCCAGGATCTCTCGGTTAAGGGATGGGGATAATAATGGCCTTTTTCTAGTTAAACGGGAGAGCCCCAAGTTCATATGACATATTGTAGAGAGCGAGTAAGGCGCTGTTAGGAATATTAGTACAAGCGTTAAGGACGGAGTAAGTTATCTGATCATCCCTAGGAGGGGTGCCTTTCCAGAGCGACGAGCACTGACAAGCTCGAAGTGTGTAATGGGATGATCAGCGAGGGCAGGGGAGGTAAGAACAGCACAAACGACAGGTTCAGACGCATCGAGGCGAACCTGCACTGCCTTCTGCAGGCGATCTGGAAGTGCCTCAGAGGAGCAAGCCCTTGCCCAGTCCTCCATTAAAGAGCAGGCAAGGGAGGCGGGGCCTGGGTGTGAGGGAGGCCTCCGCCGGGTACCACGTAGAGCATTAATCCGATGCCAGACATAGGAGGGTGACGACTGGAACGAGGGAGACTCCGTGAAGCAGAGCCAGTCCCCCTCACGATTCCGGCGACGCTCCGGGGTTGCAAAGTCGCACCAATTGTAGAAGTCTCCCCAGTCCTCAGGAGATCGAGACTTCCGTATGACAAAGTGGAAATCATGGGTTACCTGCCGGAGATATCTCATGGCAGGGATACGATACTAGTAGTTGGCAGTGCTTCTGAGGTGAGGGTGCGGGCGTGGAGCGCCACCGCGACTGACAGAGTCATGCACGGCATCAACAATATCAGCGTTGGAAGAGTTAGGGGGCCGAGGGACAGCACAGGAAGCCGCCCAGGTAGAAAGGTGTTGAATAAAGGAAGGAATAGCATCTGGTGCGAGACGAAGGCGAGGGGACCGATGAGCTGATGTAGGGACAGAGAAGGAGAGTATGAGATGGGTGGTAACGGCAAGGTGGTCACTACGCAGAGCAGGCACGGTGTGGACGGTAGGATGGAAGGAGGTATGACCGTTCAGTAGTAGGCCAACATCCAGGAAACCATGGAGGAGGCGAATAGGATGGTCAGGACATAGAAAATGAACATCATCCTCCCCAGCAAGAAACTATGAGATGTGATCCGTTAAGAGTACATGGAGTGGGATAACCTGGAGTGAGAGTGGATGACGAACATGAAAGACGCCACGAATAAGAGTGTTATCATCATCCTTCTGTGGGGTTTACATAAGATCGCATCAGTCTCACTACATGGTCGCAACGCCACAATCCACTATACTGTATTGATAAAGTTTACACATTATCGGTCTCATTTTGGTCATCCTTTCATGGGGCTCATGGAACGAAATCACAGGCTTGGTGAGAAATGTTTGTAGCATGCAAGAATGATCTTAACCAAAGAATTAGTGATCCTCCAGAAAATTAGATCCTTTAGACCAGTGAAGTCCTATTTTTTGTATGGTTGTAATTTTCACAGCCTCACATATAACTCTCTAGGTTTTTCTATGTTTGCAGGGACGGCACGGGCAACTGATTGCCCTAAACAAAGCCATTTCATTAACGTCATATGTATGTATGTATGTATGTATGTATGTATGTATCTCTCTCTCTCTCTCTCTCTCTCTCTCTCTCTCTCTCTCTCTCTCTCTCTCTCTCTCTATATATATATATATATATATATATATATATATATATATATATATATATATATATATATATATATAGATATATATATATATATTTATTTATTTATTTTGCTTTCTCAATGTACACACACACACACACATATATATATATATATATATATATATATATATATATATATATATATATATATATATATATATATATATATACACACACAGACACATACATATATACCCATGCACACAATTCACACTGCCTGCCTTTATTCATTCCCATCGCCACCTCGCCACACATGGAATACCATCCCCCTCCCCCCCTCATGTGTGCGAGGTAGCGCTAGGAAAAGATAACAAAGGCCCCATTCGTTCACACTCAGTCTCCAGCTGTCATGCAATAATGCCCGAAACCACAGCTCCCTTTCCACATCCAGGCCCCACACAACTTTCCATGGTTTACCCCAGACGCTTCACACGCCCTGATTCAATCCACTGACAGCACGTTAACCCCGGTATACCACATCGATCCAATTCACTCTATTCCTTGCCCTCCTTTCACCCTCCTGCATGTTCAGGCCCCGATCACACAAAATCTTTTTCACTCCATCTTTCCACCTCCAATTTGGTCTCCCTCTTCTCCTTGCTCCCTCCACCTCCGACACATATATCCTCTTGGTCAATCTTTCCTCACTCATCCTCTCCATGTGCCCAAACCACTTCAAAACACCCTCTTCTGCTCTCTCAACCACGCTCTTTTTATTTCCACACATCTCTCTTACCCTTACGTTACTCACTCAATCAAACCACCTCACACCACACATTGTCCTCAAACATCTCATTTCCAGCACATCCATCCTCCTGCGCACAACTCTATCCATAGCCCACGCCTCGCAACCATACAACATTGTTGGAACCACTATTCCTTCAAACATACCCATTTTTGCTTTCCGAGATAATGTTCTCGACTTCCACACATTCTTCAAGGCCCCCAGAATTTTCGCCCCCTCCCCCACCCTATGATCCACTTCCGCTCCCATGGTTCCATCCGCTGCCAGATCCACTCCCAGATATCTAAAACACTTCACTTCCTCCAGTTTTTCTCCATTCAAACTCACCTCCTAATTGACTTGACCCTCAACCCTACTGTACCTAATAACCTTGCTCTTATTCACATTTACTCTTAACTTTCTTCTTCCACACACTTTACCAAACTCAGTCACCAGCTTCTGCAGTTTCTCACATGAATCAGCCACCAGCGCTGTATCATCAGCGAACAACAACTGACTCACTTCCCAAGCTCTCTCATCCCCAACAGACTTCATACTTGCCCCTCTTTCCAAAACTCTTGCATTTACCTCCCTAACAACCCCATCCATAAACAAATTCAACAACCATGGAGACATCACACACCCCTGCCGCAAACCTACATTCACTGAGAACCAATCACTTTCCTCTCTTCCTACACGTACACATGCCTTACATCCTCGATAAAAACTTTTCACTGCTTCTAACAACTTTCCTCCCACACCATATATTCTTAATACCTTCCACAGAGCATCTCTATCAACTCTATCATATGCCTTCTCCAGATCCATAAATGCTACATACAAATCCATTTGCTTTTCTAAGTATTTCTCACATACATTCTTCAAAGCAAACACCTGATCCACACATCCTCTACCACTTCTGAAACCACACTGCTCTTCCCCAATCTGATGCTCTGTACATGCCTTCACCCTCTCAATCAATACCCTCCCATATAATTTACCAGGAATACTCAACAAACTTATACCTCTGTAATTTGAGCACTCACTCTTATCCCCTTTGCCTTTGTACAATGGCACTATGCACGCATTCCGCCAATCCTCAGGCACCTCACCATGAGTCATACATACATTAAATAACCTTACCAACCAGTCAACAATACAGTCACCCCGTTTTTTAATAAGTTCCACTGCAATACCATCCAAACCTGCTGCCTTGCCGGCTTTCATCTTCCGCAAAGCTTTTACTACCTCTTCTCTGTTTACCAAATCATTTTCCCTAACCCTCTCACTTTGCACACCACCTCGACCAAAACACCCTATATCTGCCACTCTATCATCAAACACATTCAACAAACCTTCAAAATACTCACTCCATCTCCTTCTCACATCACCGTAGTACTACTTGTTATCACCTCCCCATTTGCGCCCTTCACTGAAGTTCCCATTTGCTCCCTTGTCTTACGCACTTTATTTACCTCCTTCCAGAACATCTTATTATTCTCCCTAAAATTTAATGATACTCTCTCACCCCAACTCTCATTTGCCCTTTTTTTCACCTCTTGCACCTTTCTCTTGACCTCCTGTCTCTTTCTTTTATACATCTCCCACTCAATTTCATTTTTTCCCTGCAAAAATCGTCCAAATGCCTCTCTCTTCTCTTTCACTAATACTCTTACTTCTTCATCCCACCACTCACTACCCTTTCTAATCAACCCACCTCCCACTTTTCTCATGCCACAAGCATCTTTTGCGCAATCCATCCATATATATATATATATATATATATATATATATATATATATATATATATATATATATATATATATATATATATATATATATATATATTTATTATACTTTGTCGCTGTCTCCCGCGTTTGCGAGGTAGCGCAAGGAAACAGACGAAAGAAATGGCCCAACCCCCCCCCATACACATGTATATACATACGTCCACACACGCAAATATACATACCTACACAGCTTTCCATGGTTTACCCCAGACGCTTCACATGCCTTGATTCAATCCACTGACAGCACGTCAACCCCGGTATACCACATCGCTCCAATTCACTCTATTCCTTGCCCTCCTTTCACCCTCCTGCATGTTCAGGCCCCGATCACACAAAATCTTTCTCACTCCATCTTTCCACCTCCAATTTGGTCTCCCTCTTCTCCTCGTTCCCTCCACCTCCGACACATATATCCTCTTGGTCAATCTTTCCTCACTCATTCTCTCCATGTGCCCAAACCACTTCAAAACACCCTCTTCTGCTCTCTCAACCACGCTCTTTTTATTTCCACACATCACTCTTACCCTTACGTTACTCACTCGATCAAACCACCTCACACCACACATTGTCCTCAAACATCTCATTTCCAGCACATCCATCCTCCTGCGCACAACTCTATCCATAGCCCACGCCTCGCAACCATACAACATTGTTGGAACCACTATTCCTTCAAACATACCCATTTTTGCTTTCCGAGATAATGTTCTCGACTTCCACACGTTCTTCAAGGCCCCCAGAATTTTCGCCCCCTCCCCCACCCTATGATCCACTTCCGCTTCCATGGTTCCATCCGCTGCCAGATCCACTCCCAGATATCTAAAACACTTCACTTCCTCCAGTTTTTCTCCATTCAAACTCACCTCCCAATTGACTTGACCCTCAACCCTACTGTACCTAATAACCTTGCTCTTATTCACATTTACTCTTAACTTTCTTCTACCACACACTTTACCAAACTCAGTCACCAGCTTCTGCAGTTTCTCACATGAATCAGCCACCAGCGCTGTATCATCAGCGAACAACAACTGACTCACTTCCCAAGCTCTCTCATCCCCAACAGACATCATACTTGCCCCTCTTTCCAAAACTCTTGCATTTACCCCCCTAACAATCCCATCCATAAACAAATTAAACAACCATGGAGACATCACACACCCCTGCCGCAAACCTACATTCACTGAGAACCAATCACTTTCCTCTCTTCCTACACGTACACATGCCTTACATCCTCGATAAAAACTTTTCACTGCTTCTAACAACTTTCCTCCCACACCATATATTCTTAATACCTTCCACAGAGCATCTCTATCAACTCTATCATATGCCTTCTCCAGATCCATAAATGCTACATACAAATCCATTTGCTTTTCTAAGTATTTCTCACATACAGTCTTCAAAGCAAACACCTGATCCACACATCCTCTACCACTTCTGAAACCACACTGCTCTTCCCCAATCTGATGCTCTGTACATGCCTTCAACCTCTCAATCAATACCCTCCCATATAATTTACCAGGAATACTCAACAAACTTATACCTCTGTAATTTGAGCACTCACTCTTATCCCCTTTGCCTTTGTACAATGGCACTATGCACGCATTCCGCCAATCCTCAGGCACCTCACCATGAGTCATACATACATTAAATAACCTTACCAACCAGTCAACAATACAGTCACCCCTTTTTTAATAAATTCCACTGCAATACCATCCAAACCTGCTGCCTTGCCGGCTTTCATCTTCCGCAAAGCTTTCACTACCTCTTCTCTGTTTACCAAGTCATTTTCCCTAACCCTCTCACTTTGCACACCACCTCGACCAAAACACCCTATATCTGCCACTCTATCATCAAACACATTCAACAAACCTTCAAAATACTCACTCCATCTCCTTCTCACATCACCACTACTTGTTATCACCTCCCCATTTGCGCCCTTCACTGAAGTTCCCATTTGCTCCCTTGTCTTACGCACTTTATTTACCTCCTTCCAGAACATCTTTTTATTCTCCCTAAAATTTAATGATACTCTCTCACCCCAACTCTCATTTGCCCTTTTTTTCACCTCTTGCACCTTTCTCTTGACCTCCTGTCTCTTTCTTTTATACATCTCCCACTCAATTGCATTTTTTCCCTGCAAAAATCGTCCAAATGCCTCTCTCTTCTCTTTCACTAATACTCTTACTTCTTCATCCCACCACTCACTACCCTTTCTAATCAACCCACCTCCCACTCTTCTCATGCCACAAGCATCTTTTGCGCAATCCATCACTGATTCCCTAAATACATCCCATTCCTCCCCAACTCCCCTTACTTCCATTGTTCTCACCTTTTTCCATTCTGTACTCAGTCTCTCCTGGTACTTCCTCACACAGGTCTCCTTCCCAAGCTCACTTACTCTCACCACCCTCTTCACCTCAACATTCACTCTTCTTTTCTGAAAACCCATACAAATCTTCACCTTAGCCTCCACAAGATAATGATCAGACATCCCTCCAGTTGCACCTCTCAGCACATTAACATCCAAAAGTCTCTCTTTCGCACGCCTGTCAATTAACACGTAATCCAATAACGCTCTCTGGCCATCTCTCCTACTTACATAAGTATACTTACGTATATCTCGCTTTTTAAACCAGGTATTCCCAATCATCAGTCCTTTTTCAGCACATAAATCTACAAGCTCTTCACCATTTCCATTTACAACACTGAACACCCCATGTATACCAATTATTCCCTCAATTGCCACATTACTCACCTTTGCATTCAAATCACCCATCACTATAACCCGGTCTCGTGCATCAAAACCACTAACACACTCATTCAGCTGCTCCCAAAACACTTGCCTCTCATGATCTTTCTTCTCATACCCAGGTGCATATGCACCAATAATCACCCACCTCTCTCCATCAACTTTTTACCCATATTAATCGAGAATTTACTTTCTTACACTCTATCACATACTCCCACAACTCCTGTTTCAGGAGTATTGCTACTCCTTCCCTTGCTCTTGTCCTCTCACTAACCCCTGACTTTACTCCCCAGACATTCCCAAACCACTCTTCCCCTTTACCCTTGAGCTTCGTTTCACTCAGAGCCAAAACATCCAGGTTCCTTTCCTCAAACATACTACCTATCTCTCCTTTTTTCACATCTTGGTTACATCCACACACATTTAGGCACCCCACTCTGAGCCTTCGAGGAGGATGAGCACTCCCCGCGTGACTCCTTCTTCTGTTTCCCATTTTAGAAAGTTAATACAAGGAGGGGAGGATTTCTCGCCCCCCGCTCCCGTCCCCTCTAGTCGCTTTCTACGACACGCGAGGAATACGTGGGAAGTATTCTTTCACCCCTATCCCCAGGGATATATATATATATATATATATATATATATATATATATATATATATATATATATATATATATATATATATATATATTCCCCAGACGCTTCACATGCACTGGTTCAATCCTCTTTGTCAATCTTTCCTCACTCATTCTCTCCATGTAACCAAACCATTTCCAAACATCCTCTTCTGCTCTCTCAACCACACTCTTTTTATTACCACACATCTCTCTTACCCTTTCATTACTTACTCGATCAAACCACCTCACACCACATATTGTCCTCAAACATCTCATTTCCAGCACATCCATCCTCGGCCGCACAACTCTATCTATAGCCCACGCCTCGCAACTGTATAACATTGTTGGAACCACTATTCCTTCAGACATACACATTTTTGCTTTCGAACATAAAGTTCTCGACTTCCACACATTCTTCAAGGCTCCCTGAATTTTCCCCCCCTCCCCCACCCTATGATTCACTTCCGCTTCCATGGTTCCATCCGCTGCCAAATCCACTCCCAGACATCTAAAACACTTCACTTCCTCCAGTTTTTCTCCATTCAAACTTACCTCCCAGTTGACTTGTCCCTCAACCCTACTGCACCTAGTAACCTTGCTCTTATTCACATTCACTCTCAGCTTTCTTCTTACACACACTTTTCCAAACTCAGTCACCAGCTTCTGCAGTTTCTCACACGAATCAGCCACCAGCGCTGTATCATCAACTGACTTCCCAAGCTCTCTCATCCACAACAGACTGCATACTTGCCCCTCTTTCCAAAACTCTTGCATTCACCTCCCTAATAACCCCATCCATAAACAAATTAAAAAACCATGGAGACATCACGCACCCCTGCTGCAAACCAACATTCACTGAGAACCAATCACTTTCCTCTCTTCCTACTAGTACACATGCCTTACATCCTCGATAAAAACTTTTCGCTGCTTCTAACAACTTGCCTCCCACACCATATATTCTTAATACCTTCCACAGAGCATCTCTATCACCTCTATCATATGCCTTCTCCAGATCCATAAATGCTACATACAAATCCATTTCCTTTTCTCAGGATTTCTCACATACATTCTCCAAAGCAAACACCTGATCCACATATCCTCTACCACTTCTGAAACCACACTGCTCTTCCCCAATCTGATGCTCTGTTCATGCCTTCACCCTCTCAATCAATGCCCTCCCATATAATTTCCCAGGAATAGTCAACGAACTTATATCTCAGTAATTTAAGCACTCACTCTCATCCCCTGTGACTTTGTACAGTGGCACCATGCAAGCATTCTACCAGACCTCAGGCACCTCACCATGAGTCATACATACATAAAATAACCTTACCAACCAGTCAACAATAAAGTCACCCCCTTTTTTTTTTTAATAAATTCCACTGCAATACCATCCAAACCTGCTGCCTTGCCGGCTTTCATCTTCGGTAAAGCTTTTACTACCTCTCTGTTTACCAAATCATTCTCCCTAACCCTCTCACTTTGCACACCACTTCGACCTAAACACCCTATATCTGCCACCCTATCATCAAACACATTCAACAAACCTTCAAAATACTCACTCCATCTCCTTTTCACATCACCACTACTTGTTATCACCTCCTCATTAGCGCCCTTCACTGATGTTCCCATTTGTTCCCTTGTCTTGCGCACTTTATTTACCACCTTCCAGTGAGGATTGGAGGAATGCTTGCATAGTGCCAGCGAACAAATGCAAAGGGGATAAGTGTGAGTGCTCAAATTACAGAGGTATAAATTTGTTGAGTATTCATGGGAAATTATGTGGGAGGGTATTGACTGAGAGGGTGAAGGCATGTGCAGAGCATCAGATTGGGGAAGAGCAGTGTGCTTTCAGAAGTGGTGGAGGATGGGTGGATCAGGTGTTTGCTTTGAAAAATGTAGGTAAGAAATACTTAGAAAAGCAAATGGATTTGTATGTAGCATTTATAGATCTGGAAAAGGCATATAATAGAGTTGATAGAGATGCTCTGTGGAAGCTATTAGAAATATATGGTATGGGAGGTAAGTTGTTAGAAGCAATGAAAAGTTTTTATCGAGGATGTAAGGCATGTGAACATGTAGGAAGAGAGGAAAGTGATTGGTTCTCAGTGAATGTTGGTTTGCGGCAGGGGTGCGTGATGTCTCCATGGTTGTTTAATTTGTTTATGGATGGGGTTGTTAGGGAGGTGAATGCAAGAGTTTTGGAAAGAGGAGCAAGTATGCAGTTTGTTGTGGATGAGAGAGCTTGGGAATGAGTCAGTTGTTGTTCGCTGATGATACAGCGCTGATGGCTGATTCGAGAGAGAAACTGCAGAAGCTGGTAACTGAGTTTGGTAAAGTGTGTGAAAAAAGAAAGCTGAGAGTAAATGCGAATAAGAGCAAGGTTATTAGGTACAGTAGGGTTGAGGGACAAGTCAACTGGGAGGTAAGTTTGAATGGAGAAAAAAGTGTTTTAGATATGTGGGAGTGGATTTGGCAGCGGATGGAACCATGGAAGCGGAATGAATCATAGTGTGGGGGAGGGGGCAAAAGTTCTGGGAGCGTTGAAAGATGTGTGGAAGTCAAGAACGTTATGTTGGAAAGCAAAAATGGGTATGTTTGAAGGAATAGTGGTTCCAACAATGTTATATGGTTGTGAGGCGTGGGCTATAGATAGAGATGTGCGGAAGAGGGTGGATGTGCTGGAAATGAGATGTTTGAGGACAATATGTGGTGTGAGGTGGTTTGATCGAGTAAGAAATGAAAGGGTAAGAGATGCGTGGTAATAAAAAGAGTGTGGCTGAGAGAGCAGAAGAGGATGTTTTGAAATGGTTTGGTCACATGGAGAGAAGAAGCGGGGAAAGATTGACAAAGAGGATATATGTGTCAGAGGTGGAGGAGACAAGGAGAAGTGGGAGACCAAATTGGAGGTGAAAAGATGGAATGAAAAAGATTTTGAGTGATCGGGGCCTGAACATGCAGGAGGGTGAAAGGCGTGCAAGGAATAGAGTGAACTGGAACGATGTGGTATACCGGGGTCGACATTCTATCAATGGATTGAACCAGGGCATGTGAAGCGTCTAGGGGTAAACCATGGAAAGTTTTGTGGGGCGTGGATGTGGAAAGGGAGATGTGGTTTCGGTGCATTATATATGATAACTAGAGACTGAGTGTGAACGAATGTGGACTTTGATATCTTTTCCTTGCGCTACCTCGCGCACATTTGGGGGAGGGGGTTGTCATTTCATGTGTGGCGGGGTGGCGACGGGAATGGATAAGAGCAGACAATATGAATTATATACATGTGTATATATGTATTTTTCTGTGTATGTATATATATGTATACGTCGAAAAGTATAGGTACGTATATGTGCTGTGTGTGGACGTGTATGTATATACATGTGTATGTGGGTGGGTTGGGCCTTTCTTTCGTCTGTTTCCTTGCGCTTCCTCGCTAACGCGGGAGATAGGGACAGAGTATAATAATGAATGATAACAATAATATATATATATATATATATATATATATATATATATATATATATATATATATATATATATATATATATATATATATATATCTTCTTTTCTTTTAAACTATTCGCCATTTCCCGCGTTAGCGAGGTAGCGTTAAGAACAGAGGACTGGGCCTTTTTTGGAATATCCTCACCTGGCCCCCTCTGTTCCTTCTTTTGGAAAAAAAAAAAAAGAGAGGGGAGGATTTCCAGCCCCCCGCTCCCTCCCCTTTTAGTCGCCTTCTACGACACGCAGGGAATACGTGGGAAGTATTCTTAATCCCCTATCCCCAGGGAAAATATATGTATATATATATATATATATATATATATATATATATATATATATATATATATATATATATATATATATATATATATATATATATATATATATATATATATGTATAGGGGAGAAAGAATACTTTCCATGCATTCCCCGCGTGTCGTACGGGGCGACTACAGGGGAAAGGAGCGAGGGGCTAGAAACCCTCCCATCCTTGTATTCTAACTTTCCAAAAGGGGAAACAGGAGTCCCGCGGGGAGTGGTCATCTTCCTCGAAGGCTCAGACTGGGGTGTCTAAATGTGTGTGGATGTAACCAAGATGAGAAAAAAATAGAGATAGGTAGTATGTTTGAGGAAAGGAACCTGGATGTTTTGGCTCTGAGTGAAACGAAGCTCAAGGGTAAAGGGGAAGAGTGGTTTGGAAATGTTTTGGGAGTAAAGTCAGGGGTTGGTGAGAGGACAAGTGCAAAGGAAAGAGTAGCACTACTCCTGAAACAGGAGTTGTGGGAGTATGTGATAGAGTGTAAGAAAATAAACTCTAGGTTGATATGGGTAAAACTGAAAGTGGATGGAGAGAGATGGGTGATTATTGGGGCCTATGCACCTGGTCATGAGAAGAAAGATCATGAGAGGCAAGTGTTTTGGGAACAGCTGAGTGAGTGTGTTAGCAGTTTTGATGCACGAGACCGGGTTATAGTGATGGGTCATTTCAAT
This sequence comes from Panulirus ornatus, assembly GCF_036320965.1. Taxonomy (NCBI): domain Eukaryota; kingdom Metazoa; phylum Arthropoda; class Malacostraca; order Decapoda; family Palinuridae; genus Panulirus; species Panulirus ornatus. The sequence continues at coordinate 14,896,162 of NC_092230.1, read as the reverse complement.
GCAAAGGTGAGTAATGTGGTAGTTAAGGGAATAATTGGTGTACATGGGGTGTTTAGTGTTGTAACTGGAAATGGTGAAGAGCTTGTAGATTTGTGTGCTGAAGAAGAACTGTTGATTGGGAACACATGGTTTAGAAAGAGAGATATACATAAGTATTCGTATGTAAGTAGGAGAGATGACAAGAGAGCGTTATTGGATTACGTATTAATTGATAGGCGCGTGAAAGAGAGATTTTGGATGTTAATGTGCTGAGAGGTGCAACTGGAGGGATGTCTAATCATTAGCTTGTGGAGGCGAAGGTGAAGATTTGTAGAGGTTTTCGGAAAAGAAGAGAGAATGTTCGGGTGAAAAGAGTGGTGAGAGTTAGTGAGCTTGGGAAGGAGACTTGTGTGAGGAAGCAGGAGAGACTGAGTGCAGAATGGAAAAGGGTGAGAGCAAAGGACGTAAGGGGAGTGGGGGAGGAATGGGATGTATTTAGGGAATCAGTGATGGCTTGTGCAAAAGATGCTTGTGGCATGAGAAGCGTGGGAGGTGGGCAGATTAGAAAGGGTAGTAGGTGGTGGGATGAAGAAGTAAGATCATTAGTGAAAGAGAATAAAGAGGCATTTGGACGATTTTTGTAGGGAAATAGTGCAAATGAGTGGGAGATGTATAAAAGAAAGAGGAGAAATGTGCAAGAGGTGAAAAAGAGGGCAAATGAGAGTTGGGGTGAGAGAGTATCATTAAATTTTAGGGAGAATAAGATGTTTTGGAAGAAGGTAAATAAAGTGCGTAAGACGAGAGAACAAATGGGAACATCGGAGAAGGGGGCAAATAGGGATGTAATAACAAGTAGTGGTGATGTGAGAAGGAGATGCAGTAAGTATTTTGAAGGTTTGTTGTATGTGTTAGAGGACAGAGTGGCAGACATAGGGTGTTTAGGTCGAGGTGGTGTGCGATGTGAGAACAGAGAAGAGGTAGTGAAAGCTTTGCGGAAGATGAAAGCCGGCAAGGCGGCGGGTTTGGATGGTATTGCAGCGGAATATTTGAGGATATTTGATGTATATATGGTTCATGGTGAGGTGTCTGAGGATTGGTGGAATGCATGCATAGTGCCATTGTACAAAGGCAAAGGGGGACAAAGGTGAGTGTTCAAATTACAGAGGTATAAGTTTGTTGAGTATTCCTGGGAAATTATATGGGAGGGAATTGGAGAGGGTGAAGGCATGTACAGAGCATCAGATTGGGAAAGAACAGTGTGGTTTCAGAAGTGGTAGAGGATGTGTGGATCAGATGTTTGCTTTGAAGAATGTATGTAAGAAATACTAAGAAAAAGAAATGGATTTGTATTTAGCATTTACGAATCTGGAGAAGGCATATAAAGGAGTTGTTAGAGATGCTCAGTGGAAGGTATTAAGAGTATATGGTGTGGGAGGCAAGTTGCTGGAAACAGTGAAAATTTTTTTTTTATCGAGGATGTAAGGCATGAGTGCGAGTAGGAAGAGAGGAAAGTGATTGGTTCCCAGTGAATGTCGGTTTGCGTCAGGGGTGCGTGAAGTCTCCATGGTTATTTCATTCTTTCATGGATGGAGTTGTTAGGGACGTGAATGCAAGAGGTTTGGAGAGAGGGGCAAGTATGAAGTCTGTTGTAGATGAGAGGGCTTGGGAAGCGAGTCAGGTGTTGTTCGCTGATGATACAGCGCTGGTGGCTGATTCGGGTGAGAAACTACAGAAGCTGGTGAGTGAGTTTGGTAAAGTGTGTGAAAGGAGAAAGCTGAGAGTAAATGTGAATAAGAGCAAGGTTATTAGGTACAGTAGGGTTGAGGGACAAGTCAACTGGGAGGTAAGTTTAAATGGATAAAAACGGCGGGAAATGAAGTGTTTTAGATATCTGGGAGTGAATTTGGCAGCGGTTGGAACCATGGAAGCGGAAGTGAGTCACACATAGGGTAGGGGAGGGGATGAAAGTTCAGGGAGCTTTGAAAAATGTGTGGAAAGCGAGATGATCATCTCGGAGAGCAAAAATGGGTATGTTTGAAGGAGTAGTGGTTTCAACAGTGTTATATGGTTGCGAGGCGTGGGCTATAGATAGGGTTGTGCGGAGGAGGGTGGACGTGTTGGAAATGAGATATCTGAGGACAATATGTGGTGTGAGGTGGTTTGATCGAGTAAGTAATGAAAGGGTAAAAGAGATCTGTGGTAATAAAAAGAGTGTGGTTGAGAGAGCAGAAGAGGGTATATTGAAATGGTTTAGTCACATGGAGAGAATGAGTGAGGAAAGATTGACCAAGAGGATATATGTATCAGAGGTGGAGGGAACGAGAAGTAGGAGATCAAATTGAAGGTGGAAAGATGGAGTGAAAAAGATTTTGAGTGATCGGGGCCTGAACATGCAGGAGGATGAAAGGCGTGCAAGGAAAAGTGTGAATTGGAACGATGTGGTAAACCGGGGTCGACGTGCTGTCAGTGGATTGAACCAGGGCATGTGAAGCGTCTGGGGTAAACCATGGAAAGTTCTGTGGAGCCTGGATGTGGAGAGGGAGCTGTGGTTTCGGTGCATTATACATGATAGCTAGAGACTGAGTGTGAACGAATGTGGCCTTTGTTGTCTTTTCTTAGCACTACCTCGCGCGTGCGGGGGAGGGGGTTGTCATTTCATGTGTGGCGGGGTGGCGACGAGAATGAATAAAGGCAGCAAGTATGAATGATGCACATGTGTATATATGTTATATCTGTATATATATATATATATATATATATATATATATATATATATATATATATATATATATATATATATATATATATATATATATATATATATATTTTTTTTTTTTTTTTCTTTTTTTTTTTGCTTTGTCGCTGTCTCCCGCGTTTGCGAGGTAGCGCAAGGAAACAGACGAAAGAAATGGCTCAACCCACCCCCATACACATGCATATACATACGTCCACACACGCAAATATACATACCTACACAGCTTTCCATATTTTACCCCAGACGCTTCACATGTCCTGATTCAACCCACTGACGTGCTAGCACGTCAACTCCGGTATACCACATCGATCCAATTCACGCTATTCCTTCCCCTCCTTTCCCCCTCCGGCATGTTTAGGCCCCGATCACACAAAATCTTTTTCACTACATCTTTCCACCTCCAATTTGGTCTCCCACTTCTCCTCGTTCCCTCCACCTCCGACACATATATCCTCTTGGTCAATCTTTCCTCACTCATTCTCTCCATGTGCCCAAACCATTTCAAAACACCCTCTTCTGCTCTCTCAACCACGCTCTTTTTATTTCCTCACATCTCTCTTACCCTTACGTTACTTACTCGATCAAACCACCTCACACCACACATTGTCCTCAAATATCTCATTTCCAGCACATCCATCCTCCTGCGCACAACTCTATCCATAGCCCACGCCTCGCAACCATACAACATTGTTGGAACCACTATTCCTTCAAACATACCCATTTTTGCTTTCCGAGATAATGTTCTCGACTTCCACACATTCTTCAAGGCTCCCAGGATTTTCGCCCCCTCCCCCACCCTATGATTCACTTCCGCTTCCATGGTTCCATCCGCTGCCAGACCCACTTCCAGATATCTAAAACACTTTACTTCCTCTAGTTTTTCTCCATTCAAACTTACATCCCAATGACTTGACCCTCAACCCCACTGTACCTAATAACCTTGCTCTTATTCACATTTACTCTTAACTTTCTTCTTTCACACACTTTACCAAACTCAGTCACCAGCTTCTGCAGTTTCTCACATGAATCAGCCACCAGCGCTGTATCATCAGCGAACAACAACTGACTCACTTCCCAAGCTCTCTCATCTCCAACAGACTTCATACTTGCCCCTCTTTCCAAAACTCTTGCATTCACCTCCCCAACAACCCCATCCATAAACAAATTAAACAACCATGGAGACATCACACACCCCTGCCGCAAACCTACATTCACTGAGAACCAATCACTTTTCTCTCTTCCTACACGTACACATGCCTTACATCCTCGATAAAAACTTTTCACTGCTTCTAACAACTTGCCTCCCGCACCATATATTCTTAATACCTTCCACAGAGCATCTCTATCAACTCTATCATATGCCTTCTCCAGATCCATAAATGCTACATACAAATCCATTTGCTTTTCTAAGTATTTCTCACATACATTCTTCAAAGCAAACACCTGATCCACACATCCTCTACCACTTCTGAAACCACACTGCTCTTCCCCAATCTGATGCTCTGTACATACCTTCACCCTCTCAATCAATACCCTCCCATATAATTTACCAGGAATACTCAACAAACTTATACCTCTCTAATTTGAGCACTCACTCTTATCCCCTTTCCCTTTGTACAATGGCACTATGCACGCATTCCGCCAATCCTCAGGCACCTCACCATGAGTCATACATACATTAAATAACCTTACCAACCAGTCAACAATACAGTCACCCCGTTTTTTAATAAATTCCACTGCAATACCATCCAAACCTGCTGCCTTGCCGGCTTTCATCTTCCGCAAAGCTTTTACTACCTCTTCTCTGTTTACCAAATCATTTTCCCTAACCCTCTCACTTTGAACACCACCTCGACCAAAACACCCTATATCAGCCACTCTATCATCAAACACATTCAACAAACCTTCAAAATACTCACTCCATCTCCTTTTCACATCACCACTACTTGTTATCACCTCCCCATTTGCGCCCTTCACTGAAGTTCCCATTTGCTCCCTTGTCTTACGCACTTTATTTACCTCTTTCCAGAACATCTTTTTATTCTCCCTAAAATTTGATGATACTCTCTCACCCCAACTCACATTTGCCCTCTTTTTCACCTCTTGCACCTTTCTCTTGACCTCCTATCTCTTTCTTTTATACATATCCCACTCAATTGCATTTTTTCCCTGCAAAAATCGTCCAAATGCCTCTCTCTTCTCTTTCACTAATAATCTTACTTCTTCATCCCACCACTCACTACCCTTTCTAATCAACCCACCTCCCACTCTTCTCATGCCACAAGCATCTTTTGCGCAATCCATCACTGATTCCCTAAATCCATTCCATTCCTCCCCCACTCCCCTTACTTCCATTGTTCTCACCTTTTTCCATTCTGTACTCAGTCTCTCCTGGTACTTCCTCACACAGGTCTCCTTCTCAAGCTCACTTACTCTCACCACCCTCTTCACCCCAACATTCACTCTTCTTTTCTGAAAACCCATACAAATCTTCATCTTAGCCTCCACAAGATAATGAGCAGACATCCCTCCAGTTGCACCTCTAAGCACATTAACATCCAAAAGTCTCTCTTTCGCGCGCCTGTCAATTAACACGTAATCCAATAACGCTCTCTGGCCATCTCTCCTACTTACATACGTATACTTATGTATATCTCGCTTTTTAAACCAGGTATTCCCAATCACCAGTCCTTTTTCAGCACATAAATCTACAAGCTCTTCACCATTTCCATTTACAACACTGAACACCCCATGTATACCAATTATTCCCTCAACTGCCACATTACTCACCTTTGCATTCAAATCACCCATCACTATAGCCCGGTCTCGTGCATCAAAACCACTAACACACTCATTCAGCTGCTCCTAAAACACTTGCCTCTCATGATCTTTCTTCTCATGCCCAGGTGCATATGCACCAATAATCACCTATCTCTCTCTCCATCAACTTTCAGTTTTACCCATACTAATCGAGAATTTACTTTCTTACATTCTATCACATACTCCCACAACTCCTGTTTCAGGAGTACTGCTACTCCTTCCCTTGCTCTTGTCCTCTCACTAACCCCTGACTTTACTCCCAAGACATTCCCAAACCACTCTTCTCCTTTACCCTTGAGCTTCGTTTCACTCAGAGCCAAAACATCCAGGTTCCTTTCCTCAAACATACTACCTATCTCTCTTTTTTTTCACATCTTGGTTACATCCACACACATTTAGACACCCCAGTCTGAGCCTTCGAGGAGGATGAGCACTCCCCGCGTGACTCCTTCTTCTGTTTCCCATTTTAGAAATATATATATATATATATATATATATATATATATATATATATATATATATATATATATATATATATATATATATATATCTTTCAAACTATTCGCCATTTCCCGCATTAGCAAGGTAGCGTTAAGAAAAGAGGACTGGGCCTCTGAGGGAATATCCTCACCTGGCCCCCTTCTCTGTTCCTTCTTTTGGAAAATTAAAAAAAAACAAAGGGGGGGGGGGAGGATTTCCAGCCCCCCGCTCCCT